>NW_024606956.1:0-14487 GCF_018296145.1 Oncorhynchus tshawytscha | reverse complement strand
ATTTCCTCCTCTTCTTCCGAAGAGGAGAGGCGAAACGGATCAGAGGACCAATATGCGGCGTGGTAAGTGTCCATGGTTCTTTTAATATGTAAACTTACACATGAACAACTGATACAACAAAACAAGAAACGTGTGAAACCCTAAACAGCCCTATCTGGTGCAAAACACAAAGACAGGAACAATCACCCACAAACACACAGTGACACCCAGGCTACCTAAGTATGATTCTCAATCAGAGACAACTAATGACACCTGCCTCTGATTGAGAACCATACTAGGCCGAAAACATAGAAAACCCCCAAATCATAGAAAATCAAACATAGACTGCCCACCCAACTCACACCCTGACCATACTAACTAAATACAAAACACAGGAAATAAAGGTCAGAACGTGACAGTACCCCCCCAAAGGTGCGGACTCCGGCCGCAAAACCTTGACCTATAGGGGAGGGTCTGGGTGGCGTCTGTCCGCGGTGGCGGCTCTGGCGCAGGACGCGGACCCCACTTCACCATTGTCTTAGTCCGCCTTATTGTCCACCTCCGTGGCTTTCTCACCATGGCCACCTTTCTCAATGACCCCACTGGACAGAGGGGCAGCTCGGGACAGAGGGGCAGCTCGGGACAGAGGGGCAGCTCGGGACAGAGGTGGGGCAGCTGCTCTGGGCAGAGGGGCTCCGGCAGCGGCGCCGGACAGGCGGGAGGCTCCGGCGGCGCGCCGGACAGGCGGGAGGCTCCGGCGGCGGCGCCGGACAGGCGGGAGGCTCCGGCAGCGGCGCCGGACAGGCGGGAGGCTCCGGACAGGCGGGAGGCTCCGGCAGCGGCGCCGGACAGGCGGGAGGCTCCAGCAGTGGCGCCGGACAGGCGGGAGGCTCCGGCAGCGGCGCCGGACAGGCGGTGAGGCTCCGGCAGTGGCGCCGGACAGGCGGGAGGCTCCGGCAGCAGCGCCGGACAGGCGGGAGGCTCCGGACAGGCGGGAGGCTCCGGACAGGCGGGAGGCTCCGGCAGCGGCGCCGGACAGGCGGGAGGCTCCGGCAGTGGCGCCGGACAGGCGGGAGGCTCCGGCAGCAGCGCCGGACCGGCGGGACCACCTGCAGGGAGGAGACGGAGAGACAGCCTGGTGCGTGGGGCTGCCACAGGAACCACCAGGCTGGGGAGACCTTCAGGAGGCTTGGTGTTAGGAGGAGGCACCTGAAGGACCGGGCTGTGGGGAGCACTGGAGCTCTGGTGCGCAACCTTGGCACCACTTCCCCAGGCTGGACAACTACTCTAGCCCGGACCCTCCAGAGTGCAGGCACAGGTTGAACCGGGCTGTGGATAAGCACGGAGATCTAGTGCTCACTACACGCATATCTCCCTAGGCTCCACTCCCACATTTGCCCGGCACGAGCGGAGCGCAGGCAGAGGACGCACTGCACCCTCCCAGTGCCCCGGAGAGACAGCACGCAGAGCCGGCGCAGGATAACCTGGACCAAAACTGCGTACCGGCGACCAGACCCGCTGAGCAGGCACCATACGCCCTGGCTCAATACCCACACTCGCATGGCACTTTCGGGGGCTGCCCTATAGCGCACCGGGCTATGGACACGCACTGGCGACACCGTGCGCTTAACCGCATAACACGATGCCTGACCAGTAATGCGCTGCTTATAATAAGCACGAGGAGTGAGCTCAGGTCTGCTACCTGGCTTAGTACCACACCTCGTCTGCCCCCCCCCCCAAAAAAATTGGGGGCTGCCTCTCGTACCTGTCGCACTGCCGTGCTGGCTTCGCCAACCTCATCCTCCTGTAACCCTCCTTGCACTGCTCCATTGAATCCCAGGCGGGCTCCGGCACTCTCCCTGGGTCGACCGCCCACCTGTCTATCTCCTCCCAAGTTGTGTAGTCCTGTGATGCTGGCAGCTGTTGTTGCTGCTGCTGCTGCTGTCGTCGCTGCTGTTTACCACGCCGCTTGGTCCGAGTTGGGTGGGTGATTCTGTAAGGGATTTCCTCCTCTTCTTCCGAAGAGGAGAGGCGAAACGGATCAGAGGACCAATATGCGGCGTGGTAAGTGTCCATGGTTCTTTTAATATGTAAACTTACACATGAACAACTGATACAACAAAACAAGAAATGTGTGAAACCCTAAACAGCCCTATCTGGTGCAAAACACAAAGACAGGAACAATCACCCACAAACACACAGTGACACCCAGGCTACCTAAGTATGATTCTCAATCAGAGACAACTAATGACACCTGCCTCTGATTGAGAACCATACTAGGCCGAAACATAGAAAACCCCAAATCATAGAAAATCAAACATAGACTGCCCACCCAACTCACGCCCTGACCATACTAACTAAATACAAAACACAGGAAATAAAAGGTCAGAACGTGACAAGGGTGCCAAATTCAAAACAACAGAAATCCCATAATTAAAATTCCTCAAACATACAAGTATTTTACACCATAAAGATACACTTCTTGTAAATCCAGCTACAGTGTCCGATTTCAAAAAGGCTTTACGATGAAAGCACACCAAACGATTATGTTCGGTCAGAGCCAAGTCACAGAAAAACACAGCCATTGTTCCAGCCAAAGAGAGGAGTCACAAAAAGCAGAAATAGAGATAAAATGAATCACTAACCTTTGATGATCTTCATCCGATGACACTCATAGGACTTCATGTTACACAATACATGTAGGTTTTGTTCGGTAAAGTTCATATTTATATCCAAAAATGTTGAGTTTACATTGGCGCGTTATGTTCAGTAGTTCCAAAACATCCGGTGATTTTGCAGAGAGCCACATCGTGACAACATCAATTTACAGGAATACTCAAAATGAACATTGCTAAAAGATACAACTGTTATGCATGGAATTTTGGATCCACTTCTCCTTAATGCAACCGCTGTGTCTGATTTTTTAAAAACTTTACGGAAGGGGGGACAAAATGGCGCCGTAGAGAGAACACGGTGTTTCAGCGAGCTCTCGTGGCATTCGTAAATTTATATTCTTACATTAATCTCCTAGCTTGAAAAAGTGGTAGAATTGGCTAAATAAGTTACCATATAATGAGTCTTGACGACTATTTCACAAAAATCTCCGACAACATGCCCAATAGAACTACTAAGAAGTCGACCAAAACCACCACCCCTGTGGATGTGCATGAGGAGCTAGCTAACGTTAGCGAAGCTAACACCATTGCGGATCCAGGCACAATGGACCTGATGATTCAAAAGATGACTGATAACATTACTAAAGTGATCGATGCTAAGATAAAAACGGTCTTGGAAGCAATAGCAGGCCATTCAGCTGAAATACAGAGCGTTGTGAAACGTGATGTTGAGGCGGAAGGGAGAATTGCTGCAGTGGAAACTTCAACTACATCTATGGACGCTAAGATAAAAGCACTTGAGAAACAGGTGCGCGAAATGGCGGAGCACATTGACGACTTGGATAATCGAGGACGCAGATGCAATATTCGTGTTGTGGGACTCCCGGAAAATTCTGAAGGGACACGTTCAGTAAAATTCTTTGAGGAATGGATCCCTGGCTACCTACAAATGGACACTAAGGCTGGTCGTGTGAAGCTGGACAGAGCCCATCGCTCTCAAGCACCGATACCCGGTCCCAATCATCGCCCACGGCCGGTGGTTATAAAGTTCCACAACTTCACCGACAAGCAGCGCGTCATGGATGCGGCTAGAAACATCGGCTCTGATGGTAGTCAACATAAAGGTCCAAAGGTCTCATTCTTCAATGATTATTCCACAGCGGTTGTACGAAGACGCAAAGCGTTTGATGAGGCGAAGGCTCGACTCAGGAGAATGAAGATGGACTACGCACTGTTGTACCAGGCCACATTGAAGATTATGGTCAACGGATCACCTAAAAGCTCTACACACCTGAAGAGGCTGCTGCATTTATTGACTCTCTCGGGTAAATAACTTTAAGCTGCACCTCCACAGCATTGAATAACTTTGTTTATTTTTGGTTGAATCTGATCATGAAACAGTGGTGTGAGTCCTCACGTACTCCGGCTCAGTAATATTCGTATCTTTATTATTTTTCTTGCTAAATTAATAGCCGCTATAGCTCAGGCTGAGATATGTGTGAATCCATATTGGTGCCCAGGCTTGGTTTTAGGTGGAAGAGCCTCAATCTTCTTCTATTGATTTTCTTTTCCATATATATAAAGGATGAGGCTATTGAGCGGCAATGCGGACTTAAGAGTCTACATTGGAGAGTTGAAATCCCCTGCATGTTAGCTAGTGGGAAAACCCCCTTTTGGATTTTTACATGTTTAATTTTTGGGTTTAGTATAGTTCGAGTTCAGGGTTCATATTTTTGTTTATGCTCAGTGAGATAGAGGAGAGTTCAACACATGGAAAAAGGTACCACCCCACTTTTACAGTAGGATCCATTCTGGATATTGAATGGTCAGGATACAATGGCAGATAACAGACTGTGTGTATGTACGTGGAACATTAGAGGGAGCCATAACCCCATTAAAAGGAAGAAAGTACTGTCTTTTTTGAAAAAAGAAAATATTGATATTGCCCTGTTGCAAGAAACTCATTTGGATGAAATTACAACAAGGAGGGTTTGGTCAAGTGTTTTTCTCATCATTTACATCCAGAAGTAGAGGTGTAGCAATTCTGGTGAAAAATAACTTACCACTTAAGGTCTTGAATTGTGTGAAAGATACATTTGGTCGCTTTGTTATAATTAATGGTACTTTACAAGGGCAGAACATTTCCATAATGAATATTTACTTCCCCCCTGCTCACCCCCCTGATTTCCTCACTAAGGCATTTCTAGACTTTTCAGAATTAAACTCAGACACTGCAGTGGTTGGAGGAGATTTTAACTGCTTGTTGAACCCCCTTATTGATAGGTTTCCCAGTGGTATAGCTTCACTCTCTCCTCAAGCTAAGTCACTTAAAGCTATTTGTGATGATCTGGGGTATGCGGATGTCTGGAGAGCTTTTCATCCCTCCAACAGAGAGTTCACTTTTTTCTCTGCACCTCATGGATGTCAGACTAGAATAGATTATTTTTTTATGCCCAAGATGTCTTTGCAGTCTGTTTTATCCGCTAGGATAGGAAGCATAGTCATATCTGATCATGCTGAGGTCATCCTGGACATAAAACTCAACGGGGCATTCAATCGGTCAAGACATTGGAGGTTGAACACAACCATTCTTAAAGACCATACATTCACATCATATTTTATAACAGAGTTTTAAGCATTTTCTCTATTAACTCTCAATCAACAGATAACCCCTCGCTCCTTTGGGAGACCTGTAAAGCGTATGCCAGGGGTCTGATTATGTCATACACAGCTACTAAGAGACGGAAAAAGCGGGAAAAGCAAAAATGTTAGAGGGTGAATTAGGAACTAAAGAGAAGGACTACATTAAAACGCCCACTCCTGCCCTATTAAAGGAAATATCAGTCATTAGATCAACGTTAGACTCTCTCCTAACACAGGACGCTGAAAAGAAAATGAGATTTGTCAGGCAAACGCTATATGAACATGGCGATAAGCCAGGAACGTACTTGGCATACCTATCTAAAAAGAGGGCTGACTCTCAGTCAATTGCTACTATTACTGATTCTGATGGTAATCATTTATATGAAAATAAGTTGATAAGTGACTCATTTAAGAAATTTTATACAAACCTTTATGCCTCAGAACTGCCAAAGGATGCACCCAAATTAATGGAGAACTTCTTTTGTAAGATTGAGCTCCCTACTATCTCCGAAGAGCAGAGGTCCCTCCTTAATGCCCCTATTACCAAGGAAGAGATAATGTTCGCAATTAAGAATCTGCAAAATGGTAAGGCCCCAGGACCAGACGGGTTTTGTAGTGAGTTCTATAAAGAGTTCCATGGCCTGATCCTTGAGCCATTGCGTGATATGTTTAACCACTCATTTTCAAATGACCAACTCCCTCAAACGCTGAGAGAAGCCAACATTTCACTTATTCTCAAAAAGGGAAAATGTCCAGAGTCTTGTTCCTCATACAGACCAATTTCCTTCTGAATGTGGATAGAAAATTGCTTTCTAAAATTCTAGCCACAAGATTAGAGGACTCACTGCCACTAATTGTGAAAGGAGACCAAACTGGCTTCATTAGTAAGTCATGCAACAACGTCAGGCGGCTTCTTAATGTAATTCAAGCCTACCAACAAAGTGCTGTGGATGGTCTTGTGCTCTCCCTAGATGCTGAGAAAGCATTTGATCGTGTGGAGTGGTCTTACCTATTATTTGCTCTAAATAAATTTGGTCTGGGGGACAACTTTATAAAATGGGTGAAAGTTTTATATGATGATCCTCAGGCTGCTGTCCTTACTAATGGGCTACGGTCAAATAGCTTCTCTATACACAGAGGTACCAGACAGGGCTGTCCTTTATCCCCCCTCCTCTTTACACCACTCGTTATGGAACCACTAGCCGAGGCCATCAGGGTAACGCCTGCTATACAGGGGCTGCTCATTGGTGATGTTCACCATAAAATAAGCTTGTATGCTGATGATGTCCTGATATTCATCTCTAGTCCCGAGACTTCAATTACGTCTCTTATTAATATTATTGAATTATTCAGCGAATTCTCAGGCTACAAGATTAACCTTACTAAGTCAGAGGCTATGCCACTTGGTAGCCTACACTCTGTACCTAATACTTCTCCCCTTCCCTTTTAAATGGTCTCCCTCAGGTTTCATGTATCTGGGTATATTTGTAACTCCTAAATTCCAGCTAATGTACAAAGCCAATTTTGTTCCCTTGTTTGATACAATAAGACAGGATCTGGATCGCTGGAACTCTCTCCCGATTTCTTGGTTGGGTAGAATATCCCTCTTGAAAATGAACATTTTACCTAGACTACTTTACCCAATCCAAATGATCCCAGTATTACTCTCCAATAAGGTAATAAAGGATGTAAATGGATGGCTAAGTTCCTTTATATGGAGTAAACGCAAGCCAAGACTTAAGATGGCAATATTGCAGCTGCCAAGTTCTATGGGCGGCTTGGACCTGCCCAATATCAGGTTCTATCAATGGTGTGCCCACCTTTGTTATATTTCTGACTGGATCACAAATGATGACTCCTCTATTTGGTTAGACATTGAGACTTCTCTTTCAAAATACCCCTTACAGGATATTTTATTTTTCAGAAGTTTCAAGTCTGTAGAAGATCACTGCAATAATCCCGTTACACTTAACACACTCAAAGTATGGAGGTCAGTTCAACGCTTCCTGGGAAGGTCCAAACTAACCTCTGCTCTTACCCCAATTCTTAACAACCCAGATTTCAGTCCAGGATTGCTGGATTCTGGCTTTAACTTATGGCTTAATAAGGGCATACGCAGGCTAAATGACTTATTTGCTGATAGGATTTTGTTGTCATTTGAGCAGATGGTCGAGAAATATCGACTCCCAAAGCAGGACTTTTTCCACTTCCTACAAGTAAGACATTATATTCTGAAGAGCACCACCTTAATTGGTAACCCTGATGTGTCTGTCATTGAAAGAATGCTTTTTTTCCCACAAAGGAAAATGTCTGTAAGTCTGTTTTATGATACTTTAAGGCCCTTTTCTGCTGTCAACACACAGAGGGTGAAACAAGTGTGGGAGAAAGAATTGTCTGTTACTATTGACGAAGAGATGTGGGAGGACATTTGGAGATATGCAAAAACAATATCTATATGTAACCGTACTAGAGCAATCCAATTAAGAATAATACACAGATTGCATATATCCCCAAATCACAGACATGCTTTTAGCCCCACTTCCTCTTCCCCTCAGTGTCTTAAATGCAAAACTGATACAGGCACCCTAACACATTGTTTATGATCATGTACCAAAATACAAAGATACTGGTCTGGTGTTCTGCAAGAAATTGAAAAGATCCTAGGGGTTGATCTAGAATTGGACCCAGTTTCTTTACTGTTAGGTCTCCCTAGTAGGCATGTTACTTCTGTCGGTAAAAGGAGGCTTTACAACATCCTTACCTTCACAGCGAGGAAAAACATCCTTTTACAGTGGATTAGTGATAAGGTTCCTTCTATTAAAGATTGGCATAAGATACTATTTGAATGGGTGCCTCTGGAATATCTGACATGTACATTGCATTCTAAAAACAGACCAGTTCTACAAAGTATGGGAACCTTATCTAAATTACCTCGAACCTGAGGTATCAGCTATTATGCTGCAAGGATTCTCTTAGAATGGCGGGGATCTATGTATTTCAGAACTACACTGTACGTTCCATGTGTGGAACCTAACCTCTTGGTTTAAACTGAGCTTTTTGTTTAATTTCTGTTTGTAAGTTTGTTTAAAATGTATGTATTGAGAGACGCAATGATGGTGATGGGGTGAGAGAAGCACAGAGCGGGAAGAGGAAAATGGTGTACGTATGTATGGGTGTGTATATGTGTGTGTGTGCGTGCGTGTATGTATGCGTATGTGTGTGTATATGCATAGGTATATGTATGTGTGTGTATGTATGTATGTATGTATGTGTATATATATGCACGTAGATATGTGTAAGTGGGTGCTGTTTTTCTTGTTTTTGTTCTGTGTGCTTTGTCTCTGTTGTTGTATCTCTTAATATGGGTGAAAATTGTGAAATTCCAATAAAACGGAAAAAGCAAACCATGCAATAATCTGAGTACAGCGCTCAGACAACAAATCAAGCAAAACAGACATCCTCCATGTTGGAGTCAACAGAAGTCAGAAATAGCATTATAAATATTCACTTACCTTTGATGATCTTCATCAGAATGCACTCCCAGGAATCCCAGTCCACAATAAATGTTTGTTTTGTTCGATAATGTCCATCATATATGTCCAAATACCTCCTTGTTGTTCGCACGTTTAGCCCAGTATTCTAAATTCATGACGCGCGATCTCACTAGGAGCAGACGAAAAGTCAAAAGGTTCCGTTACAGTCCGTAGAAACATGTCAAACGATGTATAGAATCAATCTTCAGGATGCTTTTAACATAAATCTTCAATAATGTTCCATCCTGAGAATTCCTTTGTCTTCAGAATTGCAATGGAACGCAAGCTAACTCTCCGGTGAATGCGCGTCATCAGCTCGTGGCTATCTGGCAGACCTCTGACTCATTCCCCTCTCATTCTCCCCAACATCAAAGTAGAAGCATCAAACAAGGTTCTAAAGACTGTTGACATCTAGTGGAAGCCCTAGGAAGTGCAATATGACCCCGTAGACACTGTGTATTCGATAGGCCAAGAGTTGAAAAACTACAAACCTCAGATTTCCCAATTCCTGGTTGGATTTTTCTCTCAGGTTTTTGCCTGCCATATGAGTTCTGTTATACTCACAGACATCATTCAAACAGTTTGAGAAACTGCAGAGTGTTTTCTATCCAAATCTACTAATTACATGCATATTCTAGCTTTTATGGCTGAGTAGCAGGCAGTTTAGTTTGGGCACGCTTTTCATCCAAAATTCCCAATGCTGCCCCCTACCCTAGAGAAGTTAAGTTGGATTATACTGTGTTCAATAGCGGATAAAATGAAAGTGGAGCGAGTTCCAGGTCGAGCGTCTGAAACAAAACAGTCCACTTGGCCTGACACCCAGAAAGGAAAGGGCTACTTATTAATTTCTCAAAGGAAAAAAATCTACCAATTTCAAAAGACTGTTGACATTTAGTGGAAGCCATAGGAACTACAACCAGATCAAATCAAATCAAATTTTATTTGTCACATACACATGGTTAGCAGATGTTAATGCGAGTGTAGCGAAATGCTTGTGCTTCTAGTTCCGACAATGCAGTAATAACGAGCAAGTAATCTAACTAACAATTCCAAAAAAACTACTGTCATACACAGTGTAAGGGGATAAAGAATATGTACATAAGGATATATGAATGAGTGATGGTACAGAGCAGCATAGGCAAGATACAGTAGATGATATCGAGTACAGTATATACATATGAGATGTATGTAAACCAAGTGGCATAGTTAAAGTTGCTAGTGATACATGTATTACATAAGGATGCAGTCGATGATATAGAGTACAGTATCAACGTATGCATATGAGATGAACAATGTAGGGTAAGTAACATTATATAAGGTAGCATTGTTTAAAGTGGCTAGTGATATATTTACATCATTTCCCATCAATTCCCATGATTAAAGTGGCTGGAGTAGAGTCAGTGTCATTGACAGTGTGTTGGCAGTAGCCACTCAATGTTAGTGGTGGCTGTTTAACAGTCTGATGGCCTTGAGATAGAAGCTGTTTTTCAGTCTCTCGGTCCCAGCTTTGATGCACCTGTACTGACCTCGCCTTCTGGATGGCAGCGGGGTGAACAGGCAGTGGCTCGGGTGGTTGATGTCCTTGATGATCTTTATGGCCTTCCTGTAGCATCGGGTGGTGTAGGTGTCCTGGAGGGCAGGTAGTTTGCCCCGGTGATGCGTTGTGCAGACCTCACTACCCTCTGGAGAGCCTTACGGTTGAGGGCGGTGCAGTTGCCATACCAGGCGGTGATACAGCCCGCCAGGATGTTCTCGATTGTGCATCTGTAGAAGTTTGTGAGTGCTTTTGGTGACAAGCCGAATTTCTTCAGCCTCCTGAGGTTGAAGAGGCGCTGCTGCGCCTTCCTCACGATGCTGTCTGTGTGAGTGGACCAATTCAGTTTGTCTGTGATGTGTATGCCGAGGAACTTAAAACTTGCTACCCTCTCCACTACTGTTCCATCGATGTGGATGGGGGTGTTCCCTCTGCTGTTTCCTGAAGTCCACAATCATCTCCTTAGTTTTGTTGACG
Organism: Oncorhynchus tshawytscha; assembly: GCF_018296145.1. Lineage (NCBI taxonomy): Eukaryota > Metazoa > Chordata > Actinopteri > Salmoniformes > Salmonidae > Oncorhynchus > Oncorhynchus tshawytscha. The sequence goes on along the minus strand of NW_024606956.1, from coordinate 3,706 downwards.
TTGAGTGTGAGGTTATTTTCCTGACACCACACTCCGAGGGCCCTCACCTCCTCCCTGTAGGCCGTCTCGTCGTTGTTGGTAATCAAGCCTACCACTGTTGTGTCGTCCGCAAACTTGATGATTGAGTTGGAGGCGTGCATGGCCACGCAGTGAACAGGGAGTACAGGAGAGGGCTCAGAACGCACCCTTGTGGGGCCCCAGTGTTGAGGATCAGCGGGAGGAGATGTTGTTGCCTACCCTCACCACCTGGGGGCGGCCCGTCAGGAAGTCCAGTACCCAGTTGCACAGGGCGGGGTCGAGACCCAGGGTCTCGAGCTTGATGACGAGCTTGGAGGGTACTATGGTGTTGAATGCCGAGCTGTAGTCGATGAACAGCATTCTCACATAGGTATTCCTCTTGTCCAGATGGGTTAGGGCAGTGTGCAGTGTGGTTGAGATTGCATCGTCTGTGGACCTATTTGGGCGGTAAGCAAATTGGAGTGGGTCAAGGGTGTCAGGTAGGGTGGAGGTGATATGGTCCTTGACTAGTCTCTCAAAGCACTTCATGATGACGGATGTGAGTGCTACGGGCGGTAGTCGTTTAGCTCAGTTACCTTAGCTTTCTTGGGAACAGGAACAATGGTGGCCCTCTTGAAGCATGTGGGAACAGCAGACTGGTATAGGGATTGATTGAATATGTCCGTAAACACACCGGCCAGCTGGTCTGCGCATGCTCTGAGGGCGCGGCTGGGGATGCCGTCTGGGCCTGCAGCCTTGCGAGGGTTAACACGTTTAAATGTCTTACTCACTTCGGCTGCAGTGAAGGAGAGACCGCATGTTTCCGTTGCAGGCCGTGTCAGTGGCACTGTATTGTCCTCAAAGCGGGCAAAAAGTTATTTAGTCTGCCTGGGAGCAAGACATCCTGGTCCGTGACTGGGCTGGGTTTCTTCCTGTAGTCCGTGATTGACTGTAGACCCTGCCACATACCTCTTGTGTCTGAGCCGTTGAATTGAGATTCTACTTTGTCTCTGTACTGGCGCTTAGCTTGTTTGATAGCCTTGCGGAGGGAATAGCTGCACTGTTTGTATTCAGTCATGTTACCAGACACCTTGCCCTGATTAAAAGCAGTGGTTCGTGCCTTCAGTTTCACACGAATGCTGCCATCAATCCACGGTTTCTGGTTAGGGAATGTTTTAATCGTTGCTATGGGAACGACATCTTCAACGCACGTTCTAATGAACTCGCACACCGTATCAGCGTATTCGTCAATGTTGTTGTCTGACGCAATACGAAACATCTCCCAGTCCACGTGATGGAAGCAGTCTTGGAGTGTGGAGTCAGCTTGGTCGGACCAGCGTTGGACAGACCTCAGCGTGGGAGCTTCTTGTTTTAGTTTCTGTCTGTAGGCAGGGATCAACAAAATGGAGTCGTGGTCAGCTTTTCCGAAAGGGGGCGGGGCAGGGCCTTATATGCGTCGCGGAAGTTAGAGTAACAATGATCCAGGGTCTTTCCACCCCTGGTTGCGCAATCGATATGCTGATAAAATTTAGGGAGTCTTGTTTTCAGATTAGCCTTGTTAAAATCCCCAGCTACAATGAATGCAGCCTCCGGATAAATCGTTTCCAGTTTGCAGAGAGTTAAATAAAGTTCGTTCAGAGCCATCGATGTGTCTGCTTGGGGGGATATATACGGCTGTGATTATAATCGAAGAGAATTCTCTTGGTAGATAATGCGGTCTACATTTGATTGTGAGGAATTCTAAATCAGGTGAACAGAAGGATTTGAGTTCCTGTATGTTTCTTTCATCACACCATGTCACGTTGGCCATAAGGCATACGCCCCGTCCGTCTTCTTACCAGAAAGATGTTTGTTTCTGTCGGCGCGATGCGTGGAGAAACCTGTTGGCTGCACCGCTTCGGATTGCGTCTCTCCAGTTAACCATGTTTCCGTGAAGCAAAGAACGTTACAGTCTCTGATGTCCCTCTGGAATGCTACCCTTGCTCGGATTTCATCAACCGAGATGCCTCATAAATCTAGTATCCCATAGAAAACCAATTGAAAACACAGTCATCTCAACAACAACAAAATTCCTGGATGGTTTGTCCTCGGGTTTCGCCTGCCAAATAAGTTCCGTTATACTCACAAACATGATATTAACAGTTTTAAAACCCTAGAGTGTTTTCTATCCAAATCTACCAATTACAGTGCGGCAAAAAGTATTTAGTCATTCACCAATTGTGAACGTTCTCCCACTTCAAAAGATGAGAGGGCATGTAATTTTCATCATAGGTACACTTCAACTATGACAGACAAACTGAGAAGAAAAAAATCCAGAAAATCACATTGTAGGAGTTTTTATGATGCAGTATGCCACAGGATGTTTTTGTCAAGAATGCCAAGTCAAGTCTGGAGTGAACCAAGGGCTATGTCTGTTCTTAGTTCTATATTTTTTAATGGGGCATGCTTATTTAAGATGTGGAGGAAAGCACTTTTAAAGAATAACCAGGCATCCTCTACTGATGGGATGAGGTCAATATCCTTCCAGGATACCCAGCCCAGGTCGATTAGAAAGGCCTGCTCGCTGAAGTGTTTTAGGGAGCGTTTGACAGTGATGAGGGTGGCCGGTCACCCCTCGGTGACCGCTGACCCATTACAGATGCAGGCAATGAGGCAGTGATCGCTGAGATCCTGGTTGAAGACATCAGAGGTGTATTTAGAGGGCAGGTTGGTCAGGATGATATCTATTAGGGTGCCTGTGCTTACGGATTTAGGGTTGTACCTGGTAGGTTCCTTGATAATTTGTGTGAGATTGAGGGCATCTAGCTTAGATTGTAGGATGGCCAGGGTGTTAAGCAGGGTAGCCTAGTGGTTAGAGTGTTGGACTAGTAACTGGAAGGTTGCAAGTTCAAACCCCCGAGCTGACAAGGTACAAATCTGTCGTTCTGCCCCTGAACAGGCAGTTAACCCACTGTTCCTAGGCCGTCATTGAAAATATGAATTTGTTCTGACTTGCCTGGTTAAATAAAAGGTTAAAAAATACAAATTAAATCCCAGTATAGGTCACCTAACAGTACGAACTCTGAAGATAAATGGGAGAAATCAATTCACATATGGTGCCATGTGAGATCTCTGCATGTGTGGGGGTGGGACAAAAGAGCTATCTAAGGCATGTTGAGCTGAACTGAGGGCTCTACAGTGAAATAAAACAATAAGAACTAGCCTAGACAGCAGTAGACAAGGCATATTGACATTAGAGAGAGGCATAAAGCAATCACAGGTGTTGATCAGGAGACCTAAGACAACAATGGGTAAATGGCGATGAATGGGAAGAGCGGGTCAGTTAGGTACATACAGGACTTGAGTTCGAGGCTGGGGCCGACAGATAACACAAGATGAGGTGTTATTGAAACAGTCCAGGGGGCATCAGCTGTGTAGCCGAGTGATCATAGGGTCCAATGAGCAGCAATAGGTGAGTCAGGGAGCCGTTCGGTAGTCACTACTACGCTAGGCGAGTGAGAGACACGGCGTTCAGAAAGCTAGCAGATTCTCTCTACCACCTCACCGGATTCCTGCAGGTGTAATAATGGAGACAGGTACTTGGAACACCCCTATATGACTGTGTAATAATGGAGACAGGTGGTTGGAACACCCCTATATGACTGTGTAATAATGGAGACAGGTACTTGGAACACCCCCATATGACTGTGAAATAATGGAGACAGGTACT
>NW_024606955.1:0-14428 GCF_018296145.1 Oncorhynchus tshawytscha | reverse complement strand
CCCTCTGTCTCTCTTTCTCCCTCTGTCTCTCTCTTTCTCCCTCTGTCTCTCTCTTTTCTCCCTCTGTCTCTGTCTCTCTCTGTCTCTCTCTGTCTCTCTCTCTCCTCTGTCTCTCTCTCTCTCTGTCTCTCTCTCCCTCTGTCTCTCTCTTTCTCTCTCTGTCTCTCTCTTTCTCCCTCTGTCTCTCTCTTTCTCCCTCTGTCTCTGTCTCTCTCTGTCTCTCTCTCTCTCTCTCTCTCTCTGTCTCTCTCTCTCTCCCTCTGTCTCTCTCTTTCTCTCTCTGTCTCTCTCTCTGTCTCTCTCTCTGTCTCTCTCTCTCTCTCTCTCTCTCTCCCTTTTTCTCTATGTCAATCAGATGAAGGTACGGAGGTGCTTCTGCCCTTAAGTGGAATCCACTTAGTCAGCACAGTCACCTAGACTGCACAGTCACCAAGTCACCTAGTCAGTTGATATCTGAACCAGAGAGGTGCTGTTCTGTCAGACAGTCAGTAGAGATCTGAACCAGAGAGGTGCTGTTCTGTCAGACAGTCAGTAGAGATCTGAACCAGAGAGGTTCTGTCAGACAGTCAGTAGAGATCTGAACCAGAGAGGTGCTGTTCTGTCAGACAGTCAGTAGAGATCTGAACCAGAGAGGTGTTGTTCTGTCAGACAGACAGTAGAGATCTTATCCAGAGAGGTGCTGTTCTGTCAGACACAGTAGAGATCTGAACCAGAGAGTTTCTGTTCTGTCAGACAGACAGTAGAGATCTGAACCAGTGAGGTGCTGTTCTGTCAGACAGTCAGTAGAGATCTGAACCAGAGAGGTTCTGTCAGACAGACAGTAGAGATCTGAACCAGAGAGGTTCTGTCAGACAGTCAGTAGAGATCTGAACCAGAGAGGTTCTGTCAGACAGTCAGTAGAGATCTGAACCAGAGAGGTTCTGTCAGTAGAGATCTGAACCAGAGAGGTTCTGTCAGACAGTCAGTAGAGATCTGAACCAGAGAGGTTCTGTCAGACAGTCAGTAGAGATCTGAACCAGAGAGGTTCTGTCAGTCAGTCAGTAGAGATCTGAACCAGAGAGGTTCTGTCAGACAGTCAGTAGAGATCTGAACCAGAGAGGTTCTGTCAGACAGTCAGTAGAGATCTGAACCAGAAAGGTTCTGTCAGACAGTCAGTAGAGATCTGAACCAGAGAGGTTCTGTCAGACAGTCAGTAGAGATCTGAACCAGAGAGGTTCTGTCAGACAGTCAGTAGAGATCTGAACCAGAGAGGTTCTGTCAGACAGTCAGTAGAGATCTGAACCAGAGAGGTTCTGTCAGGCAGTCAGTAGAGATCTGAACCAGAGAGGTTCTGTCAGACAGTCAGTAGAGATCTGAACCAGAGAGGTTCTGTCAGACAGTCAGTAGAGATCTGAACCAGAGAGGTGCTGTCAGACAGTCAGTAGAGATCTGAACCAGAGAGGTTCTGTCAGACAGTCAGTAGAGATCTGAACCAGAGAGGTTCTGTCAGACAGACAGTAGAGATCTGAACCAGAGAGGTTCTGTCAGACAGTCAGTAGAGATCTGAACCAGAGAGGTGCTGTTCTGTCAGACAGTCAGTAGAGATCTGAACCAGAGAGGTTCTGTCAGACAGTCAGTAGAGATCTGAACCAGAGAGGTGCTGTCAGACAGTCAGTCGAGATCTGAACCAGAGAGGTTCTGTCAGTCAGTCGAGATCTGAACCAGAGAGGTTCTGTCAGACAGTCAGTCGAGATCTGAACCAGAGAGGTTCTGTCAGACAGTCAGTAGAGATCTGAACCAGAGAGGTGCTGTTCTGTCAGACAGTCAGTAGAGATCTGAACCAGAGAGGTGTTGTTCTGTCAGACAGACAGTAGAGATCTTATCCAGAGAGGTGCTGTTCTGTCAGACAGACAGTAGAGATCTGAACCAGAGAGTTGCTGTTCTGTCAGACAGACAGTAGAGATCTGAACCAGTGAGGTGCTGTTCTGTCAGACAGTCAGTAGAGATCTGAACCAGAGAGTTTCTGTTCTGTCAGACAGACAGTAGAGATCTGAACCAGTGAGGTGCTGTTCTGTCAGACAGTCAGTAGAGATCTGAACCAGAGAGGTTCTGTCAGACAGTCAGTAGAGATCTGAACCAGAGAGGTTCTGTCAGACAGTCAGTAGAGATCTGAACCAGAGAGGTTCTGTCAGACAGTCAGTAGAGATCTGAACCAGAGAGGTTCTGTCAGTAGAGATCTGAACCAGAGAGGTTCTGTCAGACAGTCAGTAGAGATCTGAACCAGAGAGGTTCTGTCAGACAGTCAGTAGAGATCTGAACCAGAGAGGTTCTGTCAGTCAGTCAGTAGAGATCTGAACCAGAGAGGTTCTGTCAGACAGTCAGTAGAGATCTGAACCAGAGAGGTTCTGTCAGACAGTCAGTAGAGATCTGAACCAGAAAGGTTCTGTCAGACAGTCAGTAGAGATCTGAACCAGAGAGGTTCTGTCAGACAGTCAGTAGAGATCTGAACCAGAGAGGTTCTGTCAGACAGTCAGTAGAGATCTGAACCAGAGAGGTTCTGTCAGACAGTCAGTAGAGATCTGAACCAGAGAGGTTCTGTCAGGCAGTCAGTAGAGATCTGAACCAGAGAGGTTCTGTCAGACAGTCAGTAGAGATCTGAACCAGAGAGGTTCTGTCAGACAGTCAGTAGAGATCTGAACCAGAGAGGTGCTGTCAGACAGTCAGTAGAGATCTGAACCAGAGAGGTTCTGTCAGACAGTCAGTAGAGATCTGAACCAGAGAGGTTCTGTCAGACAGACAGTAGAGATCTGAACCAGAGAGGTTCTGTCAGACAGTCAGTAGAGATCTGAACCAGTGAAGTGCTGTTCTGTCAGACAGTCAGTAGAGATCTGAACCAGAGAGGTTCTGTCAGACAGTCAGTAGAGATCTGAACCAGAGAGCTTCTGTCAGACAGTCAGTAGAGATTTTAGCCATTTACTGTCTCTTGCTTTAAAACAAAAAGACAGCAAGGCTGTGTTGGAAATTAACCTGCACCTGAAGTCCCATAGAGCATCTGGAATGTCGTGTGTGTGTGTGTGTGTGTGTGTGTGTGTGTGTGTGTGTGTGTGTGGCTGGTTGTGCGTGTCTGGTTGTGTGTGATTAATATTAATTAGGTCAACACTCTTACCATCGTTAATGAATTCTGTCTAAAGATTCTGAATATTCCTCAAACAGAACAGCCCAGAACTGGGACACACAGCTTGTTCCCCAGAATGGCATCCTATTTCCTAATTAGTGCACTACTTTTGGCCCTATGTGCCCTGGTTTCTATGTAAATCCTCTGAGTCGCTGTCTGAGTGTCACCCGAGGTTCCTGGCAGGCTGACATTTCCGACGTGACGCCACGTTGATTAGTCTCCATAGGAAAGCTACAAAAACCTGCCATTGCTGCCATGAAGCCACAGCCCTTGAGAGAAGGGCAGTCGTTTTCTCACCTTTCAGAGAGAAAGAAAGAGAGAGAGAGAGAGAATGTGTGTGTCTGTATTAGAGGTCGACCGATTATGATTTTTCTTTGCCGATTCTGCCATTCTGATTAATGGGTCGACCTCTAGTCTGTATTGATGTGGCGTGAGCAGGAACTGGTGAATGGAGAGTGGCTAGTTTAGTCTCCTCTCTGCTGTTAGATGTAAACCAGGCTAGTTTAGTCTCCTCTCTGCTGTTAGATGGCAACCAGACTAGTTTATTCTCCTCTCTGCTATTAGATGGAAACCAGACTAGTTTATTCTCCTCTCTGTTAGATGGAAACCAGACTAGTTTATTCTCCTCTCTGCTATTAGATGTTAACCAGACTAGTTTATTCTCCTCTCTGTTAGATGGAAACCAGACTAGTTTATTCTCCTCTCTGCTATTAGATGTTAACCAGACTAGTTTATTCTCCTCTCTGCTATTAGATGTAAACCAGACTAGTTTATTCTCCTCTCTGCTGTTAGATGTAAACCAGACTAGTTTATTCTCCTCTCTGCTGTTAGATGTAAACCAGACTAGTTTATTCTCCTCTCTGCTGTTAGATGTAAACCAGACTAGTTTATTCTCCTCTCTGCTGTTAGATGGAAACCAGACTAGTTTATTCTCCTCTCTGTTAGATGGAAACCAGACTAGTTTATTCTCCTCTCTGTTAGATGGAAACCAGACTAGTTTATTCTCCTCTCTGCTGTTAATGGAAACCAGACTAGTTTATTCTCCTCTCTGCTATTAGATGGAAACCAGACTAGTTTATTCTCCTCTCTGCTATTAGATGGAAACCAGACTAGTTTATTCTCCTCTCTGCTATTAGATGGAAACCAGGCTAGTTTATTCTCCTCTCTGTTAGATGGAAACCAGACTAGTTTATTCTCCTCTCTGCTATTAGATGTAAACCAGGCTAGTTTATTCTCCTCTCTGTTAGATGTAAACCAGACTAGTTTATTCTCCTCTCTGCTGTTAGATGTAAACCAGACTAGTTTAGTCTCCTCTCTGCTGTTAGATGTAAACCAGACTAGTTTATTCTCCTCTCTGTTAGATGGAAACCAGACTAGTTTATTCTCCTCTCTGTTAGATGGAAACCAGACTAGTTTATTCTCCTCTCTGTTAGATGGAAACCAGACTAGTTTATTCTCCTCTCTGTTAGATGGAAACCAGACTAGTTTATTCTCCTCTCTGTTAGATGTAAACCAGACTAGTTTATTCTCCTCTCTGTTAGATGTAAACCAGACTAGTTTATTCTCCTCTCTGCTGTTAGATGTAAACCAGACTAGTTTATTCTCCTCTCTGTTAGATGTAAACCAGACTAGTTTATTCTCCTCTCTGCTATTAGATGTAAACCAGACTAGTTTATTCTCCTCTCTGTTAGATGTAAACCAGACTAGTTTATTCTCCTCTCTGTTAGATGTAAACCAGACTAGTTTATTCTCCTCTCTGCTATTAGATGTAAACCAGACTAGTTTATTCTCCTCTCTGCTATTAGATGGAAACCAGACTAGTTTATTCTCCTCTCTGTTAGATGTAAACCAGACTAGTTTATTCTCCTCTCTGTTAGATGTAAACCAGACTAGTTTATTCTCCTCTCTGCTATTAGATGGAAACCAGACTAGTTTATTCTCCTCTCTGTTAGATGTAAACCAGACTAGTTTATTCTCCTCTCTGCTGTTAGATGGAAACCAGACTAGTTTATTCTCCTCTCTGCTGTTAGATGTAAACCAGACTAGTTTATTCTCCTCTCTGCTATTAGATGGAAACAGGTTAGTTTTTATTTAGCTGTTTTAGGGTAAAGTTTGTGGACTTTAATAAGTTGTTAAAAAAACAATGATGTTCATGAAGGTTATTTTATTTTCAACACTCTTACCATCGTTAATGAATTCTGTCTAAAGGTCCCTACTGTTGGTCAGGGCCCAGCCTGCAGGTTTACCCTGGTCCCTACTGTTGGTCAGGGCCCAGCCTGCAGGTTTACCCTGGTCCCTACTGTTGGTCAGGGCCCAGCCTGCAGGTTTACCCTGGTCCCTACTGTTGGTCAGGGCCCAGCCTGCAGGTTTACCCTGGTCCCTACTGTTGGTCAGGGCCCAGCCTGCAGGTTTACCCTGGTCCCTACTGTTGGTCAGGGCCCAGCCTGCAGGTTTACCCTGGTCCCTACTGTTGGTCAGGGCCCAGCCTGCAGGTTTACCCTGGTCCCTACTGTTGTTCAGGGCCCAGCCTGCAGGTTTACCCTGGTCCCTACTGTTGGTCAGGGCCCAGTCTGCAGGTTTACCCTGGTCCCAACTGTTGGTCAGGACCCAGCCTGCAGGTTTACCCTGGTCCCTACTGTTGGTCAGGGCCCAGTCTGCAGGTTTACCCTGGTCCCTACTGTTGTTCAGGGCCCAGCCTGCAGGTTTACCCTGGTCCCTACTGTTGGTCAGGACCCAGCCTGCAGGTTTACCCTGGTCCCTACTGTTGTTCAGGGCCCAGCCTGCAGGTTTACCCTGGTCCCTACTGTTGGTCAGGACCCAGCCTGCAGGTTTACCCTGGTCCCTACTGTTGTTCAGGGCCCAGCCTGCAGGTTTACCCTGGTCCCTACTGTTGGTCAGGGCCCAGCCTGCAGGTTTACCCTGGTCCCTACTGTTGGTCAGGACCCAGCCTGCAGGTTTACCCTGGTCCCTACTGTTGTTCAGGGCCCAGCCTGCAGGTTTACCCTGGTCCCTACTGTTGGTCAGGGCCCAGCCTGCAGGTTTACCCTGGTCCCTACTGTTGGTCAGGGCCCAGCCTGCAGGTTTACCCTGGTCCCTACTGTTGTTCAGGACCCAGCCTGCAGGTTTACCCTGGTCCCTACTGTTGTTCAGGGCCCAGCCTGCAGGTTTACCCTGGTCCCTACTGTTGGTCAGGACCCAGCCTGCAGGTTTACCCTGGTCCCTACTGTTGTTCAGGGCCCGGCCTGCAGGTTTACCCTGGTCCCTACTGTTGTTCAGGGCCCAGCCTGCAGGTTTACCCTGGTCCCTACTGTTGGTCAGGGCCCAGCCTGCAGGTTTACCCTGGTCCCTACTGTTGGTCAGGGCCCAGCCTGCAGGTTTACCCTGGTCCCTACTGTTGGTCAGGGCCCAGCCTGCAGGTTTACCCTGGTCCCTACTGTTGTTCAGGGCCCGGCCTGCAGGTTTACCCTGGTCCCTACTGTTGTTCAGGGCCCGGCCTGCAGGTTTACCCTGGTCCCTACTGTTGGTCAGGGCCCAGCCTGCAGGTTTACCCTGGTCCCTACTGTTGGTCAGGGCCCAGCCTGCAGGTTTACCCTGGTCCCTACTGTTGGTCAGGGCCCAGTCTGCAGGTTTACCCTGGTCCCTACTGTTGTTCAGGGCCCAGCCTGCAGGTTTACCCTGGTCCCTACTGTTGGTCAGGACCCAGCCTGCAGGTTTACCCTGGTCCCTACTGTTGTTCAGGGCCCAGCCTGCAGGTTTACCCTGGTCCCTACTGTTGGTCAGGGCCCAGCCTGCAGGTTTACCCTGGTCCCTACTGTTGGTCAGGGCCCAGCCTGCAGGTTTACCCTGGTCCCTACTGTTGTTCAGGACCCAGCCTGCAGGTTTACCCTGGTCCCTACTGTTGTTCAGGGCCCAGCCTGCAGGTTTACCCTGGTCCCTACTGTTGGTCAGGACCCAGCCTGCAGGTTTACCCTGGTCCCTACTGTTGTTCAGGGCCCGGCCTGCAGGTTTACCCTGGTCCCTACTGTTGTTCAGGGCCCAGCCTGCAGGTTTACCCTGGTCCCTACTGTTGGTCAGGGCCCAGCCTGCAGGTTTACCCTGGTCCCTACTGTTGGTCAGGGCCCAGCCTGCAGGTTTACCCTGGTCCCTACTGTTGGTCAGGGCCCAGCCTGCAGGTTTACCCTGGTCCCTACTGTTGTTCAGGGCCCGGCCTGCAGGTTTACCCTGGTCCCTACTGTTGGTCAGGGCCCGGCCTGCAGGTTTACCCTGGTCCCTACTGTTGGTCAGGGCCCAGCCTGCAGGTTTACCCTGGTCCCTACTGTTGGTCAGGACCCAGCCTGCAGGTTTACCCTGGTCCCTACTGTTGTTCAGGGCCCGGCCTGCAGGTTTACCCTGGTCCCTACTGTTGTTCAGGGCCCAGCCTGCAGGTTTACCCTGGTCCCTACTGTTGGTCAGGGCCCAGCCTGCAGGTTTACCCTGGTCCCTACTGTTGGTCAGGGCCCAGCCTGCAGGTTTACCCTGGTCCCTACTGTTGGTCAGGGCCCAGCCTGCAGGTTTACCCTGGTCCCTACTGTTGTTCAGGGCCCGGCCTGCAGGTTTACCCTGGTCCCTACTGTTGGTCAGGGCCCGGCCTGCAGGTTTACCCTGGTCCCTACTGTTGGTCAGGGCCCAGCCTGCAGGTTTACCCTGGTCCCTACTGTTGGTCAGGACCCAGCCTGCAGGTTTACCCTGGTCCCTACTGTTGGTCAGGACCCAGCCTGCAGGTTTACCCTGGTCCCTACTGTTGGTCAGGGCCCAGCCTGCAGGTTTACCCTGGTCCCTACTGTTGGTCAGGGCCCAGCCTGCAGGTTTACCCTGGTCCCTACTGTTGGTCAGGGCCCAGCCTGCAGGTTTACCCTGGTCCCTACTGTTGGTCAGGACCCAGCCTGCAGGTTTACCCTGGTCCCTACTGTTGGTCAGGGCCCGGCCTGCAGGTTTACCCTGGTCCCTGATGTTGTTCAGGGCCCGGCCTGCAGGTTTACCCTGGTCCCTACTGTTGTTCAGGGCCCGGCCTGCAGGTTTACCCTGGTCCCTACTGTTGGTCAGGGCCCAGCCTGCAGGTTTACCCTGGTCCCTACTGTTGGTCAGGGCCCAGCCTGCAGGTTTACCCTGGTCCCTACTGTTGGTCAGGGCCCAGTCTGCAGGTTTACCCTGGTCCCTACTGTTGTTCAGGGCCCAGCCTGCAGGTTTACCCTGGTCCCTACTGTTGGTCAGGACCCAGCCTGCAGGTTTACCCTGGTCCCTACTGTTGTTCAGGGCCCAGCCTGCAGGTTTACCCTGGTCCCTACTGTTGGTCAGGGCCCAGCCTGCAGGTTTACCCTGGTCCCTACTGTTGGTCAGGGCCCAGCCTGCAGGTTTACCCTGGTCCCTACTGTTGTTCAGGACCCAGCCTGCAGGTTTACCCTGGTCCCTACTGTTGTTCAGGGCCCAGCCTGCAGGTTTACCCTGGTCCCTACTGTTGGTCAGGACCCAGCCTGCAGGTTTACCCTGGTCCCTACTGTTGTTCAGGGCCCGGCCTGCAGGTTTACCCTGGTCCCTACTGTTGTTCAGGGCCCAGCCTGCAGGTTTACCCTGGTCCCTACTGTTGGTCAGGGCCCAGCCTGCAGGTTTACCCTGGTCCCTACTGTTGGTCAGGGCCCAGCCTGCAGGTTTACCCTGGTCCCTACTGTTGGTCAGGGCCCAGCCTGCAGGTTTACCCTGGTCCCTACTGTTGTTCAGGGCCCGGCCTGCAGGTTTACCCTGGTCCCTACTGTTGGTCAGGGCCCGGCCTGCAGGTTTACCCTGGTCCCTACTGTTGGTCAGGGCCCAGCCTGCAGGTTTACCCTGGTCCCTACTGTTGGTCAGGACCCAGCCTGCAGGTTTACCCTGGTCCCTACTGTTGTTCAGGGCCCGGCCTGCAGGTTTACCCTGGTCCCTACTGTTGTTCAGGGCCCAGCCTGCAGGTTTACCCTGGTCCCTACTGTTGGTCAGGGCCCAGCCTGCAGGTTTACCCTGGTCCCTACTGTTGGTCAGGGCCCAGCCTGCAGGTTTACCCTGGTCCCTACTGTTGGTCAGGGCCCAGCCTGCAGGTTTACCCTGGTCCCTACTGTTGTTCAGGGCCCGGCCTGCAGGTTTACCCTGGTCCCTACTGTTGGTCAGGGCCCGGCCTGCAGGTTTACCCTGGTCCCTACTGTTGGTCAGGGCCCAGCCTGCAGGTTTACCCTGGTCCCTACTGTTGGTCAGGACCCAGCCTGCAGGTTTACCCTGGTCCCTACTGTTGGTCAGGACCCAGCCTGCAGGTTTACCCTGGTCCCTACTGTTGGTCAGGGCCCAGCCTGCAGGTTTACCCTGGTCCCTACTGTTGGTCAGGGCCCAGCCTGCAGGTTTACCCTGGTCCCTACTGTTGGTCAGGACCCAGCCTGCAGGTTTACCCTGGTCCCTACTGTTGGTCAGGACCCAGCCTGCAGGTTTACCCTGGTCCCTACTGTTGGTCAGGGCCCAGCCTGCAGGTTTACCCTGGTCCCTACTGTTGGTCAGGACCCAGCCTGCAGGTTTACCCTGGTCCCTACTGTTGGTCAGGACCCAGCCTGCAGGTTTACCCTGGTCCCTACTGTTGGTCAGGACCCAGCCTGCAGGTTTACCCTGGTCCCTACTGTTGGTCAGGACCCAGCCTGCAGGTTTACCCTGGTCCCTACTGTTGGTCAGGACCCAGCCTGCAGGTTTACCCTGGTCCCTACTGTTGGTCAGGACCCAGCCTGCAGGTTTACCCTGGTCCCTACTGTTGGTCAGGGCCCAGCCTGCAGGTTTACCCTGGTCCCTACTGTTGGTCAGGGCCCAGCCTGCAGGTTTACCCTGGTCCCTACTGTTGTTCAGGGCCCAGCCTGCAGGTTTACCCTGGTCCCTACTGTTGGTCAGGGCCCAGCCTGCAGGTTTACCCTGGTCCCTACTGTTGGTCAGGACCCAGCCTGCAGGTTTACCCTGGTCTCTACTGTTGTTCAGGGCCCAGCCTGCAGGTTTACCCTGGTCCCTACTGTTGGTCAGGACCCAGCCTGCAGGTTTACCCTGGTCTCTACTGTTGTTCAGGGCCCAGCCTGCAGGTTTACCCTGGTCCCTACTGTTGGTCAGGACCCAGCCTGCAGGTTTACCCTGGTCCCTACTGTTGGTCAGGACCCAGCCTGCAGGTTTACCCTGGTCCCTACTGTTGGTCAGGACCCAGCCTGCAGGTTTACCCTGGTCCCTACTGTTGGTCAGGGCCCAGCCTGCAGGTTTACCCTGGCCCCTACTGTTGGTCAAGGCCCAGCCTGCAGGTTTACCCTGGTCCCTACTGTTGGTCAGGGCCCAGCCTGCAGGTTTACCCTGGTCCCTACTGTTGGTCAGGACCCAGCCTGCAGGTTTACCCTGGTCCCTACTGTTGGTCAGGGCCCAGCCTGCAGGTTTACCCTGGTCCCTACTGTTGGTCAGGACCCAGCCTGCAGGTTTACCCTGGTCCCTACTGTTGGTCAGGACCCAGCCTGCAGGTTTACCCTGGTCCCTACTGTTGGTCAGGGCCCAGCCTGCAGGTTTACCCTGGTCCCTACTGTTGGTCAGGACCCAGCCTGCAGGTTTACCCTGGTCCCTACTGTTGGTCAGGACCCAGCCTGCAGGTTTACCCTGGTCCCTACTGTTGGTCAGGACCCAGCCTGCAGGTTTACCCTGGTCCCTACTGTTGGTCAGGGCCCAGCCTGCAGGTTTACCCTGGCCCCTACTGTTGGTCAAGGCCCAGCCTGCAGGTTTACCCTGGTCCCTACTGTTGGTCAGGGCCCAGCCTGCAGGTTTACCCTGGTCCCTACTGTTGGTCAGGACCCAGCCTGCAGGTTTACCCTGGTCCCTACTGTTGGTCAGGACCCAGCCTGCAGGTTTACCCTGGTCCCTACTGTTGGTCAGGGCCCAGCCTGCAGGTTTACCCTGGTCCCTACTGTTGGTCAAGGCCCAGCCTGCAGGTTTACGCTGGTCCCTACTGTTGGTCAGGGCCCAGCCTGCAGGTTTACCCTGGTCCCTACTGTTGGTCAGGACCCAGCCTGCAGGTTTACCCTGGTCCCTACTGTTGGTCAGGGCCCAGCCTGCAGGTTTACCCTGGTCCCTACTGTTGGTCAGGGCCCAGCCTGCAGGTTTACCCTGGTCCCTACTGTTGGTCAGGGCCCAGCCTGCAGGTTTACCCTGGTCCCTACTGTTGGTCAGGGCCCAGCCTGCAGGTTTACCCTGGTCCCTACTGTTGGTCAGGACCCAGCCTGCAGGTTTACCCTGGTCCCTACTGTTGGTCAGGACCCAGCCTGCAGGTTTACCCTGGTCCCTACTGTTGGTCAGGACCCAGCCTGCAGGTTTACCCTGGTCCCTACTGTTGGTCAGGACCCAGCCTGCAGGTTTACCCTGGTCCCTACTGTTGGTCAGGGCCCAGCCTGCAGGTTTACCCTGGTCCCTACTGTTGGTCAGGGCCCAGCCTGCAGGTTTACCCTGGTCCCTACTGTTGGTCAGGGCCCAGCCTGCAGGTTTACCCTGGTCCCTACTGTTGTTCAGGGCCCAGCCTGCAGGTTTACCCTGGTCCCTACTGTTGGTCAGGGCCCAGCCTGCAGGTTTACCCTGGTCCCTACTGTTGGTCAAGGCCCAGCCTGCAGGTTTACGCTGGTCCCTACTGTTGGTCAGGACCCAGCCTGCAGGTTTACCCTGGTCCCTACTGTTGGTCAGGGCCCAGCCTGCAGGTTTACCCTGGTCCCTACTGTTGGTCAGGGCCCAGCCTGCAGGTTTACCCTGGTCCCTACTGTTGGTCAGGACCCAGCCTGCAGGTTTACCCTGGTCCCTACTGTTGGTCAGGGCCCAGCCTGCAGGTTTACCCTGGTCCCTACTGTTGGTCAGGGCCCAGCCTGCAGGTTTACCCTGGTCCCTACTGTTGGTCAGGACCCAGCCTGCAGGTTTACCCTGGTCCCTACTGTTGGTCAGGACCCAGCCTGCAGGTTTACCCTGGTCCCTACTGTTGGTCAGGACCCAGCCTGCAGGTTTACCCTGGTCCCTACTGTTGGTCAGGACCCAGCCTGCAGGTTTACCCTGGTCCCTACTGTTGGTCAGGGCCCAGCCTGCAGGTTTACCCTGGTCCCTACTGTTGGTCAAGGCCCAGCCTGCAGGTTTACGCTGGTCCCTACTGTTGGTCAGGGCCCAGCCTGCAGGTTTACCCTGGTCCCTACTGTTGGTCAGGACCCAGCCTGCAGGTTTACCCTGGTCCCTACTGTTGGTCAGGACCCAGCCTGCAGGTTTACCCTGGTCCCTACTGTTGGTCAGGGCCCAGCCTGCAGGTTTACCCTGGTCCCTACTGTTGGTCAGGGCCCAGCCTGCAGGTTTACCCTGGTCCCTACTGTTGGTCAGGGCCCAGCCTGCAGGTTTACCCTGGTCCCTACTGTTGGTCAGGGCCCAGCCTGCAGGTTTACCCTGGTCCCTACTGTTGTTCAGGGCCCAGCCTGCAGGTTTACCCTGGTCCCTACTGTTGGTCAGGGCCCAGCCTGCAGGTTTACCCTGGTCCCTACTGTTGGTCAGGGCCCGGCCTGCAGGTTTACCCTGGCCCCTACTGTTGGTCAGGGCCCATACTGCAGGCTTACCCTGGTCCCTGATGTAATGCCCTGTCTGTGGTGTCTGGGCCAAGTCATCAAGACACTATTTTGGGATTCCCAGCTGCCTGCCAGTGTGTTTGGGAATCATTCATAGGCAGCTCTTCCTGACAGGCAGCTGTGGACCACAGGAGTGGGTGTAGTCGTGGAGAGAGAGAGAGAGAGAGAGAGAGAGAGAGAGAGAGAGAGAGAGAGAGAGAGAGAGAGAGAGAGAGAGAGAGAGAGAGAGAGAGAGAGAGAGAGAGAGAGAGAGAGAGAGAATCAGCTTATGCCTCTCAGCGGGTGGCAGGTACATTAGGCTAGATTGTCATGTTGGATTGGCGAAAGAAGCAGTTGCAATTTGGAAAGTAACTGAGGGGGAAAGAAATAATTGGGCCTCATGAGAAGCTGGCAGGAGGACAGATGACTGATGTCACATTGGAAGTTCAGCCCTGCTCTGAACCGCATCACATATAAGTAATCATTGAAAGGGTGGAAAAAACGAAGATGATCAAAGCCATCAGAGGGTTGAGCTGCAGATGGAGCATGTGACCCCTGGACACGGTGCTGCCTGGCTGGCCTCCACTTTCACTTGTGACCTTTAGGCGTATGTCCTGATGTGACGGGCTGTGCTGGGATCTCATTGTTTATGCTGTGTGTCTCTCTCGTTTTCTCTCTTCCTCCTCTCTATATGTTTACCTGTCCTGTCCTGTCTCTCTCGCTGTTTCTCTCTTCCTCCCTCTGTCTATATGTTTACCTGTCCTGTCTCTCTCTCTGTTTCTCTCTTCCTCCCTCTGTCTATATGTTTACCTGTCATGTCCTGTCTCTGTCTGTCTCTCTCTGTTTCTCTCTTCCTCCCTCTGTCTATATGTTTACCTGTCATGTCCTGTCTCTCTCTCTGTTTCTCTCTTCCTCCCTCTGTCTATATGTTTACCTGTCCTGTCTCTCTCTCTCTGTTTCTCTCTTCTTCCCTCCTCTGTCTATATGTTTACCTGTCCTGTCTCTCTCTCTCTGTTTCTCTCTTCCTCCCTCTGTCTATATGTTTACCTGTCATGTCCTGTTTCTCTCCTGTTTATGTTTACTCTGTCTTCCTCCCTCTTCCTCCCTCTGTCTATATGTTTACCTGTCCTGTCTCTCTCTCTGTTTCTCTCTTCCTCCCTCTGTCTATATGTTTACCTGTCTCTCTGTTTCTCTCTTCCTCCCTCTGTCTATATGTTTACCTGTCATGTCCTCTCTGTTTCTCTCCTTCTGTCTCCTGTCTCTGTTTCTATATGTTTACCTGTCATGTCCTGTCTCTCTCTCTGTTTCTCTCTTCCTCCCTCTATATGTTTACCTGTCATGTCCTGTCTCTCTCTGTTTCTCTCTTCCTCCCTCTGTCTATATGTTTACCTGTCATGTCCTGTCTCTCTGTTTCTCTCTTCCTCCCTCTGTCTATATGTTTACCTGTCATGTCCTGTCTCTCTCTCTGTTTCTCTCTTCCTCCCTCTGTCTATATGTTTCTCTCTCTTCCTCTGTTTCCTCTGTCTATATGTTTACCTGTCATGTCCTGTCTCTCTCTCTGTTTCTCTCCTCCCTCCTCCTGTCTCTCCTGTCTCTCTGTCTATATGTTTACCTGTCATGTCCTGTCTCTCTCTGTTTCTCTCTTCCT
>NW_024606954.1:0-14416 GCF_018296145.1 Oncorhynchus tshawytscha | reverse complement strand
TTATATTATGACAGACCAGCTAGATCTACTGTCTCTATTATATTAGAATGTCTCTATTATATTATGACAGACCAGCTAGATCTACTGTCTCTATTATAATATGACAGAGCAGCTAGATCAACTGTCTCTATTTTATTATGACAGACCAGCTAGATCTACTGTCTCTATTATATCATGACAGACCAGCTAGATCTACTGTCTCTTTTATAGTATGACAGACCAGCTAGATATACTGTCTCTATTATATTATGACAGACCAGCTAGATCTACTGTCTCTATTATATTATGACAGACCAGCTAGATCTACTGTCTCTATTATATTATGACAGACCAGCTAGATCTACTGTCTCTATTATATTATGAGAGACCAGCTAGATCTACTGTCTCTATTATATTATGACAGACCAGCTAGATCTACTGTCTCTATTATATTATGACAGACCAGCTAGATCTACTGTCTCTATTATATTATGACAGACCAGCTAGATCTACTGTCTCTATTATATTATGACAGACCAGCTAGATCTACTGTCTCTATTATATTTATGACAGACCAGCTAGATCTACTGTCTCTATTATATTATGACAGACCAGCTAGATCTACTGTCTCTATTATATTATGACAGACCAGCTAGATCTACTGTCTCTATTATATTATGACAGACCAGCTAGATCTACTGTCTCTATTATATTATGACAGACCAGCTAGATCTACTGTCTCTATTATATTATGACAGACCAGCTAGATCTACTGTCTCTATTATAATATACAGACCAGCTAGATCTACTGTCTCTATTATATTATGACAGACCAGCTAGATCTACTGTCTCTATTATATTATGACAGACCAGCTAGATCTACTGTCTCTATTATATTATGACAGACCAGCTAGATCTACTGTCTCTATTGTATTATGAGAGACCAGCTAGATCTACTGTATCTATTATATTATGACAGACCAGCTAGATCTACTGTCTCTATTATATTATAACAGACCAGCTAGATCTACTGTCCCTATTATATTATGACAGACCAGCTAGATCTACTGTCTCTATTATAATATGACAGACCAGCTAGATATACTGTCTCTATTATATTATGACAGACCAGCTAGATCTACTGTCTCTATTATAATATGACAGACCAGCTAGATATACTGTCTCTATTATATTATAACAGACCAGCTAGATCTACTGTCTCTATTATATTATGACAGACCAGCTAGATCTAATGTCTCTATTATATTATGACAGACCAGATAGATCTACTGTCTCTATTATATTATGACAGACCAGCTAGATCGAATGTCTCTATTATATTATGACAGACCAGCTAGATCTACTGTCTCTATTATAATATGACAGAGCAGCTAGATCAACTGTCTCTATTTTATTATGACAGACCAGCTAGATCTACTGTCTCTATTATATCATGACAGACCAGCTAGATCTACTGTCTCTTTTATAGTATGACAGACCAGCTAGATATACTGTCTCTATTATATTATGACAGACCAGCTAGATCTACTGTCTCTATTATATTATGACAGACCAGCTAGATCTACTGTCTCTATTATATTATGACAGACCAGCTAGATCTACTGTCTCTATTATATTATGACAGACCAGCTAGATCTACTGTCTCTATTATATTATGACAGACCAGCTAGATCTACTGTCTCTATTATATTATGACAGACCAGCTAGATCTACTGTCTCTATTATATTATGACAGACCAGCTAGATCTACTGTCTCTATTATATTATGAGATCTACTGTCTCTATTATATTATGACAGACCAGCTAGATCTACTGTCTCTATTATATTATGACAGACCAGCTAGATCTACTGTCTCTATTATATTATGACAGACCAGCTAGATCTACTGTCTCTATTATATTATGACAGACCAGCTAGATCTACTGTCTCTTTTATAGTATGACAGACCAGCTAGATATACTGTCTCTATTATATTATGACAGACCAGCTAGATCTACTGTCTCTATTATATTATGACAGACCAGCTAGATATACTGTCTCTATTATATTATGACAGACCAGCTAGATCTACTGTCTCTATTGTATTATGAGAGACCAGCTAGATCTACTGTATCTATTATATTATGACAGACCAGCTAGATCTACTGTCTCTATTATATTATAACAGACCAGCTAGATCTACTTTCCCTATTATATTATGACAGACCAGCTAGATCTACTGTCTCTATTATATTATGACAGACCAGCTAGATCTACTGTCTCTATTGTATTATGAGAGACCAGCTAGATCTACTGTATCTATTATATTATGACAGACCAGCTAGATCTACTGTCTCTATTATATTATAACAGACCAGCTAGATCTACTGTCCCTATTATATTATGACAGACCAGCTAGATCTACTGTCTCTATTATAATATGACAGACCAGCTAGATATACTGTCTCTATTATATTATGACAGACCAGCTAGATCTACTGTCTCTATTATAATATGACAGACCAGCTAGATATACTGTCTCTATTATATTATAACAGACCAGCTAGATCTACTGTCTCTATTATATTATGACAGACCAGCTAGATCTAATGTCTCTATTATATTATGACAGACCAGATAGATCTACTGTCTCTATTATATTATGACAGACCAGCTAGATCGAATGTCTCTATTATATTATGACAGACCAGCTAGATCTACTGTCTCTATTATAATATGACAGAGCAGCTAGATCAACTGTCTCTATTTTATTATGACAGACCAGCTAGATCTACTGTCTCTATTATATTATGACAGACCAGCTAGATCTACTGTCTCTATTATATTATGACAGACCAGCTAGATCTACTGTCTCTATTATATTATGACAGACCAGCTAGATCTACTGTCTCTATTATATTATGACAGACCAGCCAGATCTACTGTCTCTATTATATTATGACAGACCAGCTAGATCTACTGTCTCTATTATATTATGACAGACCAGCTAGATCTACTGTCTCTATTATATATGACAGACCAGCTAGATATACTGTCTCTATTATATTATGACAGACCAGCTAGATCTACTGTCTCTATTATAATATGACAGACCAGCTAGATCTACTGTCTCTATTATATTATGACAGACCAGCTAGATCTACTGTCTCTATTATATTATGACAGACCAGCTAGATCTACTGTCTCTATTATATTATGACAGACCAGCTAGATCTACTGTCTCTATTATATTATGACAGACCAGCTGATATACTGTCTCTATTATATTATGACAGACCAGCTAGATCTACTGTCTCTATTATATTATGACAGACCAGCTAGATCTACTGTCTCTATTATATTATGACAGACCAGCTAGATCTACTGTCTCTATTATATTATGACAGACCAGCTAGATCTACTGTCTCTATTATATTATGACAGACCAGCTAGATCTACTGTCTCTATTATATTATGACAGACCAGCTAGATCTACTGTCTCTATTATATTATGACAGACCAGCTAGATCTACTGTCTCTATTATATTATGACAGACCAGCTAGATCTACTGTCTCTATTATATTATGACAGACCAGCTAGATCTACTGTCTCTATTATATTATGACAGACCAGCTAGATCTACTGTCTCTATTATATTATGACAGACCAGCTAGATCTACTGTCTCTATTATATTATGACAGACCAGCTAGATCTACTGTATCTATTATATTATGACAGACCAGCTAGATCTACTGTCTCTATTATATTATGACAGACCAGCTAGATCTACTGTCTCTATTATATTATGACAGACCAGCTAGATCTACTGTCTCTATTATATATATGACAGACCAGCTAGATCTACTGTCTCTGTTTATATTATGACAGACCAGCTAGATCTACTGTCTCTATTATATTATGACAGACCAGCTAGATCTACTGTCTCTATTATATTATGACAGACCAGCTAGATATACTGTCTCTATTATATTATGACAGACCAGCTAGATCTACTGTCTCTATTATATTATGACAGACCAGCTAGATCTACTGTCTCTATTATATTATAACAGACCAGCTAGATCTACTGTCTCTATTATATTATGACAGACCAGCTAGATCTACTGTCTCTATTATATTATGACAGACCAGCTAGATCTACTGTCTCTATTATATTATGACAGACCAGCTAGATATACTGTCTCTATTATATTATGACAGACCAGCTAGATCTACTGTCTCTATTATATTATGACAGACCAGCTAGATCTACTGTCTCTATTATATTATGACAGACCAGCTAGATCTACTGTCTCTATTATATTATGACAGACCAGCTAGATCTACTGTCTCTATTATATTATGACAGACCAGCTAGATCTACTGTCTCTATTATATTATGACAGACCAGCTAGATCTACTGTCTCTATTATATTATGACAGACCAGCTAGATCTACTGTCTCTATTATATTATGACAGACCAGCTAGATCTACTGTCTCTATTATATTATGACAGACCAGCTAGATCTACTGTCTCTATTATAATATGACAGACCAGCTAGATCTACTGTCTCTATTATATTATGACAGACCAGCTAGATCTACTGTCTCTTTATAATATGAGAGACCAGCTAGATATATTGTCTCTGTCTCTATAATGTTATGACATACCAGCTAGATCACTGTCTCTATTATATTATGACAGACCAGCTAGATATACTGTCTCTATTATATTATGACAGACCAGCTAGATCTACTGTCTCTATTATATTATGACAGACCAGCTAGATCTACTGTCTCTATTATATTATGAGAGACCAGCTAGATCTACTGTCTCTATTATATTATGACAGACCAGCTAGATATACTGTCTCTATTATATTATGACAGACCAGCTAGATCTACTGTCTCTATTATATTATGACAGACCAGCTAGATCTACTGTCTCTATTATAATATGACAAACCAGCTAGATCTACTGTCTCTATGTCTCTATTATATTATGACAGACCAGCTAGATCTACTGTCTCTATTATATTATGACAGACCAGCTAGATCTACTGTCTCTATTATATTATGACAGACCAACTAGATCTACTGCCTCTATTATATTATGACAGACCAGCTAGATCTACTGTCTCTGTTATATTATGACAGACCAGCTAGATCTACTGTCTCTATTATATTATGACAGACCAGCTAGATCTACTGTCTCTATGTCTCTATTATATTATGACAGACCAGCTAGATCTACTGTCTCTATTATATTATGACAGACCAGCTAGATCTACTGTCTCTATTATATTATGACAGACCAGCTAGATCTACTGTCTCTATTATATTATGACAGACCAGCTAGATCTACTGTCTCTATTATATTATGACAGACCAGCTAGATCTACTGTCTCTATTATATTATGACAGACCAGCTAGATCTACTGTCTCTATTATATTATGACAGACCAGCTAGATCTACTGTCTCTATTATATTATGACAGACCAGCTAGATCTACTGTCTCTATTATATTATGACAGACCAGCTAGATCTACTGTCTCTATTATATTATGACAGACCAGCTAGATCTAATGTCTCTATTATAATATGACAGACCAGCTAGATCTACTGTCTCTATTATAATATGACAAACCACCTAGATCTACTGTCTCTATTATATATTATGACAGACCAGCTAGATCTACTGTCTCTATTATAGTATGACAGACCAGCTAGATCTACTGTCTCTATTATATTATGACAGACCAGCTAGATCTACTGTCTCTATTATATTATGACAGACCAGCTAGATATACTGTCTCTATTATATTATGACAGACCAGCTAGATCTACTGTCTCTATTGTATTATGACAGACCAGCTAGATCTACTGTCTCTATTATATTATGACAGACCAGCTAGATCTACTGTCTCTATTATATTATAACAGACCAGCTAGATCTACTGTCCCTATTATATTATGACAGACCAGCTAGATCTACTGTCTCTATTATATTATGACAGACCAGCTAGATCTACTGTCTCTATTGTATTATGAGAGACCAGCTAGATCTACTGTATCTATTATATTATGACAGACCAGCTAGATCTACTGTCTCTATTATATTATAACAGACCAGCTAGATCTACTGTCCCTATTATATTATGACAGACCAGCTAGATCTACTGTCTCTGTTATATTATGACAGACCAGCCAGTTCTACTGTCTCTATTATATTATGACAGACCAGCTAGATCTACTGTCTCTATGTCTCTATTATATTATGGCAGGCCAGCTAGATCTACTGTCTCCATTATAATATGACAGACCAGCTAGATATACTGTCTCTATTATATTATGACAGACCAGCTAGATCTACTGCCTCTATTATATTATGACAGACCAGCTAGATCTACTGTGTCTGTTATATTATGACAGACCAGCTAGTTCTACTGTCTATATTATATTATGACAGACCAGCTAGATCTACTGTCTCTATTATATCATGACAGACCAGCTAGATCTACTGTCTCTTTTATATTATGACAGACCAGCTAGATCTACTGTCTCTATTATATTATGACAGACCAGCTAGATCTACTGTCTCTATTATATTATGACAGACCAGCTAGATCTACTGTCTCTATTATATTATGACAGACCAGCTAGATCTACTGTCTCTATTGTATTATGAGAGACCAGCTAGATCTACTGTATCTATTATATTATGACAGACCAGCTAGATCTACTGTCTCTATTATATTATAACAGACCAGCTAGATCTACTGTCCCTATTATATTATGACAGACCAGCTAGATCTACTGTCTCTATTATAATATGACAGACCAGCTAGATATACTGTCTCTATTATATTATGACAGACCAGCTAGATCTACTGTCTCTATTATAATATGACAGACCAGCTAGATATACTGTCTCTATTATTATAACAGACCAGCTAGATCTACTGTCTCTATTATATTATGACTGAACAGCTAGATCTACTGTCTCTATTATATTATGACAGACCAGCTAGATCTACTGTATCTATTATATTATGACAGACCAGCTAGACCTACTGTCTCTATTATATTATAACAGACCAGCTAGATCTACTTTCCTATTATATTATGACAGACCAGCTAGATCTACTGTCTCTATTATATTATGACAGACCAGCTAGATCTACTGTCTCTATTCTCTATTATATATGAGAGGCCAGCTAGATCTACTGTATCTATTATAATATGACAGACCAGCTAGATATACTGTCTCTATTATATTAGACAGACCAGCTAGATCTACTGTCTCTATTATATTATGACAGACCAGCTAGATCTACTGTCTCTATTATATTATGACAGACCAGCTAGATATACTGTCTCTATTATATTATGACAGACCAGCTAGATCTACTGTCTCTATTATATTATAACAGACCAGCTAGATCTATTGTCTCTGTTATATGTATGACAGACCCGCTAGATCTACTGTCTCTATTATATAATGACAGACCAGCTAGATATACTGTCTCTATTATATTATGACAGACCAGCTAGATCTACTGTCTCTATTATATTATGACAGACCAGCTAGATCTACTGTCTCTATTATATTATGACAGACCAGCTAGATCTACTGTCTCTATTATATTATGACAGACCAGCTAGATCTAATGTCTCTATTATATTATGACAGACCAGCTAGATCTACTGTCTCTATTATATTATGACAGACCAGCTAGATCTACTGTCTCTATTATAATATGACAGACCAGCTAGATCTACTGTCTCTATGTCTCTATTATATTATGACAGACCAGCTAGATCTACTGTCTCTATTATAATATGACAAACCAGCTAGATCTACTGTCTCTATTATATTATGACAGACCAGCTAGATCTACTGTCTCTATTATATTATGACAGACCAGCTAGATCTACTGTCTCTATTATATTATGACAGACCAACTAGATCTAGTTATAACAGACCAGCTAGATCTACTGTCTCTATTATATTATGACAGACCAGCTAGATCTACTGTCTCTATTATATTTATGACAGACCAGCTAGATCTACTGTCTCTATTATATTATGGCAGACCAGCTAGATCTACTGTCTTATTATATTATGACAGACCAGCTAGATATACTGTCTCTATTATATATGACAGACCAGCTAGATCTACTGTCTCTATTATATTATGACAGGACCAGCTAGATCTACTGTCTCTATTATAATATGAGAGACCAGCTAGACCTATTGTCTCTGTCTCTATAATGTTATGACATGTACCAGCTAGATCTACTGTCTCTATTATATAATGACAGACCAGCTAGATATACTGTCTCTATTATATTATGACAGACCAGCTAGATCTACTGTCTCTATTATATTATGACAGACCAGCTAGATCTACTGTCTCTATTATATTATGAGAGACAGCTAGATCTACTGTCTTCTATTATATTATGACAAACCAGCTAGATCTAATGTCTCTATTATATTATGACAGACCAGCTAGATCTACTGTCTCTATTATAATATGACAAACCAGCTAGATCTACTGTCTCTATGTCTCTATTATATTATGACAGACCAGCTAGATATACTGTCTCTATTATATTATGACAGACCAGCTAGATCTAATGTCTCTATTATATTATGACAGACCAGCTAGATCTACTGCCTCTATTATATTATAACAGACCAGCTAGATCTACTGTCTCTGTTATATTATGACAGACCAGCCAGTTCTACTGTCTCTATTATATTATGACAGACCAGCTAGATCTACTGTCTCTATGTCTCTATTATATTATGGCAGACCAGCTAGATCTACTGTCTCTATTATAATATGACAGACCAGCTAGATATACTGTCTCTATTATAATATGACAGACAGCTAGTTCTACTGTCTCTATTATATTATGACAGACCAGCTAGATCTACTGTCTCTATTATAATATGAGAGACCAGCTAGACCTATTGTCTCTGTCTCTATAATGTTATGACATACCAATAGATCTACTATCTCTATTATATAATGACAGACCAGCTAGATATACTGTCTCTATTATATTATGACAGACCAGCTAGATCTACTGTCTCTATTATATTATGACAGACCAGCTAGATCTACTGTCTCTATTATAATATGACAGAGCAGCTAGATCAACTGTCTCTATTTTTATTATGACAGACCAGCTAAATATAATGTCTCTATTATATTATGACAGACCAGCTAGATCACCTGTCTCTATTATATTATGACAAACCACCTAGATCTACTGTCTCTATGTCTATTATATTATGACAGACCAGCTAGATCTACTGCCTCTATTATATTATGACAAACCAGCTAGATCTATGTCTCTATTATATTATATTGAACCAAGCTAGTTCTAATGTCTCTATTATATTATGACAGACCAGCTAGATCTACTGTCTCTATTATATCATGACAGACCAGCTAGATCTACTGTCTCTTTTATAGTATGACAGACCTGCTAGATATACTGTCTCTATTATATTATGACAGACCAGCTAGATCTACTGTCTCTATTATATTATGACAGACCAGCCAGTTCTACTGTCTCTATTATATTATGACAGACCAGCTAGATCTACTGTCTCTATGTCTCTATTATATTATGGCAGACCAGCTAGATCTACTGTCTCTATTATAATATGACAGACCAGCTAGATATACTGTCTCTATTACATTATGACAGACCAGCTAGATCTACTGCCTCTATTATATTATAACAGACCAGACTAGATCTACTGTCTCTATTCTCTATTATGACAGACCAGCTAGATCTACTGTCTCTATTATAATATGACAGACCAGCTAGATATACTGTCTCTATTATATTATGACAGACCAGCTAGATCTACTGCCTCTATTATATTATAACAGAGACCAGCTAGATCTACTGTCTCTATTATAATATGACAGACCAGCTAGATATACTGTCTCTATTATATTATGACAGACCAGCTAGATCTACTGTCTCTATTATAATATGACAGACCAGCTAGATATACTGTCTCTATTATATTATAACAGACCAGCTAGATCGAATGTCTCTATTATATTATGACAGACCAGCTAGATCTATTGTCTCTATTATAATATGACAGAGCAGCTAAATCAACTGTCTCTATTTATATTATGACAGACCAGCTAGATCTACTGTCTCTATTATATTATGACAGACCAGCTAGATCTACTGTCTCTATTATATTATAACAGACCAGCTAGATCTACTGTCTCTATTATATTATGACAGACCAGCATGACAGACCAGCCAGTTCTACTGTCTCTATTATATTATGACAGACCAGCTAGATCTACTGTCTCTATGTCTCTATTATATTATGGCAGGCCAGCTAGATCTACTGTCTCCATTATAATATGACAGACCAGCTAGATATACTGTCTCTATTATATTATGACAGACCAGCTAGATCTACTGCCTCTATTATATTATGACAGACCAGCTAGATCTACTGTGTCTGTTATATTATGACAGACCAGCTAGTTCTACTGTCTCTATTATATTATGACAGACCAGCTAGATCTACTGTCTCTATTATATCATGACAGACCAGCTAGATCTACTGTCTCTTTTATAGTATGACAGACCAGCTAGATATACTGTCTCTATTATATTATGACAGACCAGCTAGATCTACTGTCTCTATTATATTATGACAGACCAGCTAGATATACTGTCTCTATTATATTATGACAGACCAGCTAGATCTACTGTCTCTATTGTATTATGAGAGACCTATGACAGACCAGCTAGATCTACTGTCTCTATTATATTATAACAGACCAGCTAGATCTACTTTCCCTATTATATTATGACAGACCAGCTAGATCTACTGTCTCTATTATATTATGACAGACCAGCTAGATCTACTGTCTCTATTGTATTATGAGAGACCAGCTAGATCTACTGTATCTATTATATTATGACAGACCAGCTAGATCTACTGTCTCTATTATATTATGACAGACCAGCTAGATCTACTGTCTCTATTATATTATGACAGACCAGCTAGATCTACTGTCTCTATTATAATATGACAGACCAGCTAGATATACTGTCTCTATTATATTATAACAGACCAGCTAGATCTACTGTCTCTATTATATTATGACTGACCAGCTAGATCTAATGTCTCTATTATATTATGACAGACCAGATAGATCTACTGTCTCTATTATAATATGACAGAGCAGCTAGATCAACTGTCTCTATTTTATTATGACAGACCAGCTAAATATACTGTCTCTATTATATTATGACAGACCAGCTAGATCTACTGTCTCTATTATATTATGACAGACCAGCTAGATCTACTGTCTCTATTGTATATTAGACCAGCTAGATAAACTGTCTCTATTATATTATGACAGACCAGCTAGATCTACTGTCTCTTTATATTATAACAGACCAGCTAGATCTACTGTCTCTATTATATTATGACAGACCAGCTAGATCTACTGTCTCTATTATAATATGACAGACCAGCTAGATCTACTGTCTCTATTATATTATGACAGACCAGCTAGATCTACTGTCTCTATTATAATATGACAGACCAGCTAGATCTACTGTCTCTATTATATTATAACAGACCAGCTAGATCTACTGTCTCTATTATATTATGACAGACCAGCTAGATCTACTGTCTCTATTATATTATGACAGACCAGCTAGATCTACTGTCTCTATTATATTATGACAGACCAGCTAGATCTACTGTCTCTATTATATCATGACAGACCAGCTAGATCTACTGTCTCTATTATATTATGACAGACCAGCTAGATCTACTGTCTCTATTATATTATGACAGACCAGCTAGATCTAATGTCTCTATTATATTATGACAGACCAGCTAGATCTACTGTCTCTATTATAATATGACAGAGCAGCTAGATCAACTGTCTCTATTTTATTATGACAGACCAGCTAAATATACTGTCTCTATTATATTATGACAGACCAGCTAGATCACCTGTCTCTATTATATTATGAGAGACCAGCTAGATCTACTGTCTCTATTATATTATGACAGACCAGCTAGATCTAATGTCTCTATTATATTATGACAGACCAGCTAGATCTACTGTCTCTATTATAATATGACAAACCAGCTAGATCTACTGTCTCCATTATATTATGACAGACCAGCTAGATATATTGTCTCTATTATATTATGACAGACCAGCTAGATCTACTGTCTCTATTATAATATGACAGACCAGCTAGATCTACTGTCTCTATTATATTATGACAGACCAGCAAGATCTACTGTCTCTATTATAATATGACAGACCAGCTAGATCTACTGTCTCTTTATATTATGACAGACCAGCTAGATCTACTGTCTCTATTACATTATGACAGACCAGCTAGATCTACTGTCTCTATTATATTATGACAGACCAGCTAGATCTACTGTCTTTTTATATCATGACAGACCAGCTAGATCTACTGTCTCTATTATATTATGACAGACCAGCTAGATCTACTGTCTCTATTATAATATGAAAGACCAGCTAGATCTACTGTCTCTATTATAATATGACAGACCAGCTAGATCTACTGTCTCTATTATATTATGACAGACCAGCTAGATCTACTGTCTCTATTATATTATGACAGACCAGCTAGATCTACTGTCTCTATTATATTATGACAGACCAGCTAGATCTAATGTCTCTATTATATTATGACAGACCAGCTAGATCTACTGTCTCTATTATAATATGACAGAGCAGCTAGATCAACTGTCTCTATTTTATTATGACAGACCAGCTAAATATACTGTCTCTATTATATTATGACAGACCAGCTAGATCTACTGTCTCTATTATAATATGAGAGACCAGCTAGACCTATTGTCTCTGTCTTAGATCTACTGTCTCTATTATATTATGACAGACCAGCTAGATCTACTGTCTCTATTATATTATGACAGACCAGCTAGATCTACTGTCTCTATTATATTATGACAGACCAGCTAGATCTACTGTCTCTATTATATTATGACAGACCAGCTAGATCTACTGTCTCTATTATATTATGACAGACCAGCTAGATCTACTGTCTCTATTATATTATGACAGACCAGCTAGATCTACTGTCTCTATTATATTATGACAGACCAGCTAGATCTACTGTCTCTATTATATTATGACAGACCAGCTAGATCTACTGTCTCTATTATATTATGACAGACCAGCTAGATCTACTGTCTCTATTATATTATGACAGACCAGCTAGATCTACTGTCTCTATTATATTATGACAGACCAGCTAGATCTACTGTCTCTATTATATTATGACAGACCAGCTAGATCTACTGTCTCTATTATATTATGACAGACCAGCTAGATCTACTGTCTCTATTATATTATGACAGACCAGCTAGATCTACTGTCTCTATTATATTATGACAGACCAGCTAGATCTACTGTCTCTATTATATTATGACAGACCAGCTAGATCTACTGTCTCTATTATATTATGACAGACCAGCTAGATCTACTGTCTCTATTATATTATGACAGACCAGCTAGATCTACTGTCTCTATTATATTATGACAGACCAGCTAGATCTACTGTCTCTATTATATTATGACAGACCAGCTAGATCTACTGTCTCTATTATATTATGACAGACCAGCTAGATCTACTGTCTCTATTATATTATGACAGACCAGCTAGATCTACTGTCTCTATTATATTATGACAGACCAGCTAGATCTACTGTCTCTATTATATTATGACAGACCAGCTAGATCTACTGTCTCTATTATATTATGACAGACCAGCTAGATCTACTGTCTCTATTATATTATGACAGACCAGCTAGATCTACTGTCTCTATTATATTATGACAGACCAGCTAGATCTACTGTCTCTATTATATTATGACAGACCAGCTAGATCTACTGTCTCTATTATATTATGACAGACCAGCTAGATCTACTGTCTCTATTATATTATGACAGACCAGCTAGATCTACTGTCTCTATTATAATATGACAGACCAGCTAGATCTACTGTCTCTATTATATTATGACAGACCAGCTAGATCTACTGTCTCTATTATATTATGACAGACCAGCTAGATCTACTGTCTCTATTATATTATGACAGACCAGCTAGATCTACTGTCTCTATTATATTATGACAGACCAGCTAGATCTACTGTCTCTATTATATTATGACAGACCAGCTAGATCTACTGTCTCTATTATATTATGACAGACCAGCTAGATCTACTGTCTCTATTATATTATGACAGACCAGCTAGATCTACTGTCTCTATTATATTATGACAGACCAGCTAGATCTACTGTCTCTATTATATTATGACAGACCAGCTAGATCTACTGTCTCTATTA
>NW_024606953.1:0-14386 GCF_018296145.1 Oncorhynchus tshawytscha | reverse complement strand
GACAGCAGGGAAAGAGGTCAACAACAATGCTCTGTACCATCACTCATTCATATATCCTTATGTACATATTCTTTATCCCCTTACACTGTGTATAAGACAGTAGTTTTGGAATTGTTAGTTAGATTACTTGCTCGTTATTACTGCATTGTCGGAACTAGAAACACAAGCATTTCGCTACACTCGCATTAACATCTGCTAACCATGTGTATGTGACAAATAAAATTTGATTTGATTTGACCCGTTATATCAAGCAGAACTTACAACATGGCTCCGGGGTTGTGTAACACGGAGCTTCCAGATGGCTTGAAGTTCTGTTGAAACACCACAGGTAGACGAACTGATGCATCGTCACAATACCACATGTGATTACACAACTAACAGCTGTGATCTTGTTGCGAAAGTTGTCTCAGGGATGGATTCGATCCTCAGACTGTATCTGCATGAGAGTGTGAGTGTGTGAGTGTGTACCTTGGTGGTGTTGGGCTGCATTGCGTGCAGCTGGTAGACAGTCAGACACAGCTTACTCAGGTTGATATAGAAGTTCACCATCACATCGCCTGGCATTGGAGGAGTGAACATTTTCTGGAGAGAGAGGAGAAGAGAAGAAAGGAGATAGAGAGAGAAAGAGAGTCATTGTGGTGTAAATTGCATACAGTAGACGGCGAGACCAGTTTCTCTGCTATGACCTATAACCTATGACAGACTCACCATGAGGCCGCTGGTGGCCAGCTCCGGCAGGGTCATGGCTGCCGGAGTGGTGAGGCGGTTACGAGCCCTGGTCAGCTGGAGCATCACTGCGTCCATCAGCTACAACAACGACATCATCAGTCATCATCAACTACAGTCATCAACTGGGAACAAACACAACCTGAGATATATAGAGGAAATGAAGAGATGCACTCTGGGATGGAAAAGTTGTTCTAGGTAATGAACGGGTACATGGTGGAGCAAAGTTGTAGTCTAATGATGTGTAGTCTTATGATGTGTAGTGTAGTCTAATGATGTGTAGTGTAGACTAATGATGTGTAGTCTAATGATGTGTAGTGTAGTCTAATGATGTGTAGTGTAGTCTAATGATGTGTAGTCTAATGATGTGTAGTGATGTGTAGTGATGTGTAGTGTAGTCTAATGATGTGTAGTCTAATGATGTGTAGTGCAGACTAATGATGTGTAGTCTAATGATGTGTAGTGATGTGTAGTGATGTGTAGTGTAGTCTAATGATGTGTAGTCTAATGATGTGTAGTGCAGACTAATGATGTGTAGTGTTGACATAGAAAATAGAGGAAAACCACTTCCTGATAGCTCTGCTATATCTGTTAGCTCCGCTATGACACAGAAAGCAGTTTATTTCTGACAGTAATTATCACTTTTTTCCCTGGTGGAAACTAACCTCATTACCCTCAGCCCCAGTCTTAAAGTGGTAGCTGTGTGTGTGTTCCTACCTTGTTGACCTCAGCCCCAGTCTTAAAGTGGTAGCTGTGTGTGTGTTCCTACCTTGTTGACCTCAGCCCCAGTCTTAAAGTGGTAGCTGTGTGTGTGTTCCTACCTTGTTGACCTCAGCCCCAGTCTTAAAGTGGTAGCTCTCATCTCTACCACTCAGCAGCTGCAGAGCCTGATTCACATGGTTCCTAGCATCCTGGATCTGAGGGAGAGACGGGGACAGAGTCAGTATTATTAGATCTGAGACGGGGACAGAGTCAGTATTATTAGATCTGAGACGGGGACAGAGTCAGTATTATTAGATCTGAGACGGGGACAGAGTCAGTATTATTAGATCTGAGGGACGGGGACAGAGTCAGTATTATTAGATCTGAGGGACGGGGACAGAGTCAGTATTATTAGATCTGAGGGACGGGGACAGAGTCAGTATTATTAGATCTGAGGGACGGGGACAGAGTCAGTATTATTAGATCTGAGGGACGGGACAGAGTCAGTATTATTAGATCTGAGGGACGGGGACAGAGTCAGTATTATTAGATCTGAGGGACGGGGACAGAGTCAGTATTATTAGATCTGAGGGACAGGGACAGAGTCAGTATTATTAGATCTGAGGGACGGGGACAGAGTCAGTATTATTAGATCTGAGGGACGGGGACAGAGTCAGTATTATTAGATCTGAGGGACGGGGACAGAGTCAGTATTATTAGATCTGAGACGGGGACAGAGTCAGTATTATTAGATCTGAGGGACGGGGACAGAGTCAGTATTATTAGATCTGAGGGACGGGGACAGAGTCAGTATTATTAGATCTGAGGGACAGAGTCAGTATTATTAGATCTGAGACGGGGACAGAGTCAGTATTATTAGATCTGAGACGGGACAGAGTCAGTATAATTAGATCTGAGGGACGGGGACAGAGTCAGTATTATTAGATCTGAGACGGGGACAGAGTCAGTATTATTAGATCTGAGGGACGGGGACAGAGTCAGTATTATTAGATCTGAGACGGGGACAGAGACAGTATTAGTAGAGCTGAGGGAGAGATGGGAATTTAGGAATGTGGCCAGGTTGGTTATTTCACCATGACACCAGGGTGTACACCCCTACTCTGACATTAAATGCTATGGGATTTTGAATGACCACAGAGAGTCAGGACACCCATTTTAAACGTCCCATCTGAAAGACCCCTACGCAGGGCCATGTCCCCAAATGTAATCGAGGTTTGAAATTATTATGGTTTTAGTCTAATATTATATCCGTTTAGGCTTCTTGCGGTCAATTCACAATCTATAAATATTGGTTTTATTTTGTTCTGACTCCCGACCATCCTCTCAAGAAAAAGTTGTGACTGAATCTAGTTGATGATTCTTGGTTTAGAGGTTGCAACAAAGGCACTGTACTTTCACTGCACATGACATTACAACTTGAAACCACACACACACACACACACACACACACACACACACACACACACACACACACACACACACACACACACACACACACACACACACACACACACACACACACACACACACACACACACACACACACACACACACACACACAGTACCTGTTGTAATTTCCAGTGCTTATCATCCCTGAATGTGAAATGCATCACTTGGTTGCTTTTAGCAGTTTTCAGATTGATGTCCTGCAAAGACAAAGCAATCAAACACATTGCAGACAGAACCTGACATTGTAACATGTTCTCTGTACTAAAACACATTGCAGACAGAACCTGACATTGTAACATGTTCTCTGTACTAAAACACATTACAGACAGAACCTGACATTGTAACATGTTCTCTGTACTAAAACACATTGCAGACAGAACCTGACATTGTAACATGTTCTCTGTACTAAAACACATTGCAGACAGAACCTGACATTGTAACATGTTCTCTGTACTAAAACACATTGCAGACAGAACCTGACATTGTAACATGTTCTCTGTACTAAAACACAGTCAAACACTGCCGGTGAGAATGTTTACAGAGAACAGTCTAGAACCAGAGGAAGGAGACACTCACAGCTTGAGTCAGGGCTTCTCCCTGTAGAGTCAGTACTCCTTTCACCTGGTCCATGCTGTGAAGACAAGACAGCAGGACTCACAAGACTGTCATAATGACACTGTGGAAGTCCCAGACAGAACCCTGTCCCCTACACACTACACTACTGTTGACCTGAGTCCTATGTCATAATGACACTGTGGAAGTCCCAGACAGAACCCTGTCCCCTACACACTACACTACTGTTGACCTGAGTCCTATGTCATAATGACACTGTGGAAGTCCCAGACAGAACCCTGTCCCCTACACACTACACTACTGTTGACCTGAGTCCTATGTCATAATGACACTGTGGAAGTCCCAGACAGAACCCTGTCCCCTACACACTACACTACTGTTGACCTGAGTCCTATGTCATAATGACACTGTGGAAGTCCCAGACAGAACCCTGTCCCCTACACACTACACTACTGTTGACCTGAGTCCTATGTCATAATGACACTGTGGAAGTCCCAGACAGAACCCTATCCCCTACACACTACACTACTGTTGACCTGAGTCCTATGTCATAATGACACTGTGGAAGTCCCAGACAGAACCCTGTCCCCTACACACTACTGTTGACCTGAGTCCTATGTCATAATGACACTGTGGAAGTCCCAGACAGAACCCTATCCCCTACACACTACTGTTGACCTGAGTCCTATGTCATAATGACACTGTGGAAGTCCCAGACAGAACCCTATCCCCTACACACTACTGTTGACCTGAGTCCTATGTCATAATGACACTGTGGAAGTCCCAGACAGAACCCTATCCCCTACACACTACTGTTGACCTGAGTCCTATGTCATAATGACACTGTGGAAGTCCCAGACAGAACCCTGTCCCCTACACACTACTGTTGACCTGAGTCCTATGTCATAATGACACTGTGGAAGTCCCAGACAGAACCCTGTCCCCTACACACTACTGTTGACCTGAGTCCTATGTCATAATGACACTGTGGAAGTCCCAGACAGAACCCTGTCCCCTACACACTACTGTTGACCTGAGTCCTATGTCATAATGTCACCTTGTCATAGACTCAAGTCCCGGCAGATTAGAAAGGTGTTGTTGATGGTGTCTGTAAACAGAAGGTTGTGTAATGTATAAACAAGCCCTCCACTATAACAAAATGTTAACAGACGGGAGTTTTCCCTCCACTAGACTACCTGTTGCCCCCAGAAGGAATGTAAAGGTAAATAACATAATCCGACATGCGTTTCTAATCTATGTCATGTGTTAACTGGTCTTCGTTAGGCTGGACTAGATGGGGTTTCTTGTAGTCTACATTATATTCATGTTCTGTCTTACATTGTCTATTGTATTGCTATGAATCAAGGAGACACATTTTAATGTTTTTTAAATGGCTAATAAAATAATCAAAAGTCACCCAACTGATCAATTAACCAATCAAATCACCCAACTGATCAATTAACCAATCAAATCACCCAACTGATCAATTACCCAATCAAATCAAAGAATGAATCCCTCCAAGACTTACGTTGAGCTGCCCAGGATGAAGTTCTCCTGTTTCAGTTGGTTCTCCAGTCCTGGGGTGGGAATGGAGAACCTCCTGGATGCCTCCTGGTGACATAAACATAGAACACAATCTAGTTATACAGGACACAATCTAGTTATATAGGACACAATCTACACTGAACAAAAATATAAACTCAACATGAAGTGTTGGTCCCATGTCTCATGAGCTGAAATAAAATTGTGCTCAAACTTGTTTACATCCCTGTTAGTGAGCATTTCTCCTTTGCCAAGATAATCCATCCACCTGACAGGTGTGGCATATCAAGAAGCTGATTAAACAGCATAACCATTACACAGGTGCACCTTGTGCTGGGGACAATAAAAGGCCACTCTAAAATGTGCAATTTTGTCACACAACACAATGCCACAGATGTCTCCAGTTGAGGGAGTGTGCAATTGGCATGCTGACTGCAGGAATGTCCACCAGATGTTGCCAGAAAAGTGAATGTTCATTTCTCTACTATAAGCCACCTCCAACCTCATTTTAGAGCATTTGGCAGTGCGTCCAACCGGCCTCTCAACCGCAGACCACGTGTATGGCGTTGTGTGGGCGAGCGGTTTGCTGATATCAACGTTGTGAACAGAGTGCCCCATGGTGACAGTGGGGTCATGGTATGGGCAGGCATAAGCTACGGACAACAAACACAACTGCATTTTAATTGGTCATTTGAATGCACAAAAATACCGTAAACGAGATCCTGAGGCCCAATTTTTTGAAAGGTATGTGTGACCAACAGATGCATATCTGTATTCCCAGTCATGTGACATCCATAGATTAGGGACTACTGAATATATTTCATTTGACTGATTTCATCATATTAACTGTAACTCAGTAAAATCAATGAAATTGCTCCATGTTGCGTTTATATTTTGGTTCAGTATAATAAACCTGTACACAATCTAGTTTCAGCACTGTAAATATCTCCATCAATAATTCAATAAAATGTCTTGAGAAGCGTGAGTACAAATAGCAATCAACTCTGACAACAGTACGCCGAAATCAAACAACATTTGAAGAATTTAGTTACACAACAACCTCGCCAAAGTTAAAATGTCTTGGAATGCACTTGTTCTACCTCCTTGATGGTTTATCCTTAGTCAGGATAATCTCCTGGCTTGGGGTCATAGGATCCTCCTTGAGTGGCTATGGGGGGGTCAGTGTACCACAGCTAGGTCCAACCGATGGCTATGGGGTCAGTGTACCACAGCTAGGTCCAACCGATGGCTATGGGGTCAGTGTACCACAGCTAGGTCCAACCGATGGCTATGGGGTCAGTCCAACCGATGGCTATGGGGTCAGTGTACCACAGCTAGGTCCAACCGATGGCTATGGGGTCAGTGTACCACAGCTAGGTCCAACCGATGGCTATGGGGGTCAGTGTACCACAGCTAGGTCCAACCGATGGCTATGGGGTCAGTGTACCACAGCTAGGTCCAACCGATGGCTATGGGGTCAGTGTACCACAGCTAGGTCCAACCGATGGCTATGGGGGTCAGTGTACCACAGCTAGGTCCAACCGATGGCTATGGGGTCAGTGTACCACAGCTAGGTCCAACCGATGGCTATGGGGTCAGTGTACCACAGCTAGGTCCAACCGATGGCTATGGGGTCAGTGTACCACAGCTAGGTCCAACCGATGGCTATGGGGTCAGTGTACCACAGCTAGGTCCAACCGATGGCTATGGGGTCAGTGTACCACAGCTAGGTCCAACCGATGGCTATGGGGTCAGTGTACCACAGCTAGGTCCAACCGATGGCTATGGGGTCAGTGTACCACAGCTAGGTCCAACCGATGGCTATGGGGTCAGTGTACCACAGCTAGGTCCAACCGATGGCTATGGGGTCAGTGTACCACAGCTAGGTCCAACCGATGGCTATGGGGTCAGTGTACCACAGCTAGGTCCAACCGATGGCTATGGGGTCAGTGTACCACAGCTAGGTCCAACCGATGGCTATGGGGTCAGTGTACCACAGCTAGGTCCAACCGATGGCTATGGGGTCAGTGTACCACAGCTAGGTCCAACCGATGGCTATGGGGTCAGTGTACCACAGCTAGGTCCAACCGATGGCTATGGGGTCAGTGTACCACAGCTAGGTCCAACCGATGGCTATGGGGTCAGTGTCAGTGTACCACAGCTAGGTCCAACCGATGGCTATGGGGTCAGTGTACCACAGCTAGGTCCAACCGATGGCTATGGGGTCAGTGTACCACAGCTAGGTCCAACCGATGGCTATGGGGTCAGTGTACCACAGCTAGGTCCAACCGATGGCTATGGGGTCAGTGTACCACAGCTAGGTCCAACCGATGGCTATGGGGGTCAGTGTACCACAGCTAGGTCCAACCGATGGCTATGGGGTCAGTGTACCACAGCTAGGTCCAACCGATGGCTATGGGGTCAGTGTACCACAGCTAGGTCCAACCGATGGCTATGGGGTCAGTGTACCACAGCTAGGTCCAACCGATGGCTATGGGGTCAGTGTACCACAGCTAGGTCCAACCGATGGCTATGGGGTCAGTGTACCACAGCTAGGTCCAACCGATGGCTATGGGGTCAGTGTACCACAGCTAGGTCCAACCGATGGCTATGGGGTCAGTGTACCACAGCTAGGTCCAACCGATGGCTATGGGGTCAGTGTACCACAGCTAGGTCCAACCGATGGCTATGGGGTCAGTGTACCACAGCTAGGTCCAACCGATGGCTATGGGGTCAGTGTACCACAGCTAGGTCCAACCGATGGCTATGGGGTCAGTGTACCACAGCTAGGTCCAACCGATGGCTATGGGGTCAGTGTACACAGCTAGGTCCAACCGATGGCTATGGGGTCAGTGTACCACAGCTAGGTCCAACCGATGGGGGTCAGTGTACCACAGCTAGGTCCAACCGATGGCTATGGGGTCAGTGTACCACAGCTAGGTCCAACCGATGGCTATGGGGTCAGTGTACCACAGCTAGGTCCAACCGATGGCTATGGGGTCAGTGTACCACAGCTAACCGATGGCTCCAACTAGGTCCAACCGATGGCTATGGGGTCAGTGTACCACAGCTGTACCAGTCCAACCGATGGCTATGGGGTCAGTGTACCACAGCTAGGTCCAACCGATGGCTATGGGGTCAGTGTACCACAGCTAGGTCCAACCGATGGCTATGGGGTCAGTGTACCACAGCTAGGTCCAACCGATGGCTATGGGGTCAGTGTACCACAGCTAGGTCCAACCGATGGCTATGGGGTCAGTGTACCACAGCTAGGTCCAACCGATGGCTATGGGGTCAGTGTACCACAGCTAGGTCCAACCGATGGCTATGGGGTCAGTGTACCACAGCTAGGTCCAACCGATGGCTATGGGGTCAGTGTACCACAGCTAGGTCCAACCGATGGCTATGGGGTCAGTGTACCACAGCTAGGTCCAACCGATGGCTATGGGGTCAGTGTACCACAGCTAGGTCCAACCGATGGCTATGGGGGGTCAGTGTACCACAGCTAGGTCCAACCGATGGCTATGGGGTCAGTGTACCACAGCTAGGTCCAACCACAGATGGCTATGGGGTCAGTGTACCACAGCTAGGTCCAACCGATGGCTATGGGGTCAGTGTACCACAGCTAGGTCCAACCGATGGCTATGGGGTCAGTGTACCACAGCTAGGTCCAACCGATGGCTATGGGGTCAGTGTACCACAGCTAGGTCCAACCGATGGCTATGGGGTCAGTGTACCACAGCTAGGTCCAACCGATGGCTATGGGGTCAGTGTACCACAGCTAGGTCCAACCGATGGCTATGGGGTCAGTGTACCACAGCTAGGTCCAACCGATGGCTATGGGGTCAGTGTACCAGCTAGGTCCAACCGATGGCTATGGGGTCAGTGTACCACAGCTAGGTCCAACCGATGGCTATGGGGTCAGTGTACCACAGGTCCAACCGATGGCTATGGGGTCCAACAGCTAGGTCCAACCGATGGCTATGGGGTCAGTGTACCACAGCTAGGTCCAACCGATGGCTATGGGGTCAGTGTACCACAGCTAGGTCCAACCGATGGCTATGGGGTCCAACCGTGTACCACAGCTAGGTCCAACCGATGGCTATGGGGTCAGTGTACCACAGCTAGGTCCAACCGATGGCTATGGGGTCAGTGTACCACAGCTACCAACAGCTAGGTCCAACCAACCGATGGCTATGGGGTCAGTGTACCACAGCTAGGTCCAACCGATGGCTATGGGGTCAGTGTACAGTCCAACCGATGGCTATGGGGTCAGTGTACCACAGCTAGGTCCAACCGATGGCTATGGGGTCAGTGTACCACAGCTAGGTCCAACCGATGGCTATGGGGTCAGTGTACCACAGCTAGGTCCAACCGATGGCTATGGGGTCAGTGTACCACAGCTAGGTCCAACCGATGGCTATGGGGTCAGTGTACCACAGCTAGGTCCAACCGATGGCTATGGGGTCAGTGTACCACAGCTAGGTCCAACCGATGGCTATGGGGTCAGTGTACCACAGCTAGGTCCAACCGATGGCTATGGGGTCAGTGTACCACAGCTAGGTCCAACCAGTGTACCACAGCTGGTCCAACCGATGGCTATGGGGTCAGTGTACCACAGCTAGGTCCAACCGATGGCTATGGGGTGTACCACAGCTAGGTCCAACCGATGGCTATGGGGTCAGTGTACCAC
Source organism: Oncorhynchus tshawytscha (assembly GCF_018296145.1). Lineage (NCBI taxonomy): Eukaryota > Metazoa > Chordata > Actinopteri > Salmoniformes > Salmonidae > Oncorhynchus > Oncorhynchus tshawytscha. The sequence goes on along the minus strand of NW_024606953.1, from coordinate 4,680 downwards.
AGCTAGGTCCAACCGATGGCTATGGGGTCAGTGTACCACAGCTAGGTCCAACCGATGGCTATGGGGTCAGTGTACCACAGCTAGGTCCAACCGATGGCTATGGGGTGTACAGCTGTCCAACCGATGGCTATGCTGTAGGGTCCAACCGGGGTCATGGCTATCCAACCGGGGTCAGTGTACCACAGCTAGGTCCAACCGATGGCTATGGGGTCCACCACAGCTAGGTCCAACCGATGGCTATGGGGTCAGTGTACCACAGCTAGGTCCAACCGATGGCTATGGGGGTCAGTGTACCACAGCTAGGTCCAACCGATGGCTATGGGGTCAGTGTACCACAGCTAGGTCCAACCGATGGCTATGGGGTCAGTGTACCACAGCTAGGTCCAACCGATGGCTATGGGGTCAGTGTACCACAGCTAGGTCCAACCGATGGCTATGGGGTCAGTGTACCACAGCTAGGTCCAACCGATGGCTATGGGGTCAGTGTACCACAGCTAGGGCTATGGGGTCAGTGTACCACAGCTAGTCCAACCGATGGCTATGGGGTCAGTGTACCACAGCTAGGTCCAACCGATGGCTATGGGGGTCAGTGTACCACAGCTAGGTCCAACCGATGGCTATGGGGTCAGTGTACCACAGCTAGGTCCAACCGATGGCTATGGGGTCAGTGTACCACAGCCAGGTCCAACCGATGGCTATGGGGTCAGTGTACCACAGCTAGGTCCAACCGATGGCTATGGGGTCAGTGTACCACAGCTAGGTCCAACCGATGGCTATGGGGTCAGTGTACCACAGCTAGGTCCAACCGATGGCTATGGGGTCAGTGTACCACAGGTCCAACCGATGGCTATGGGGTCAGTCCAAGCTAGGTCCAACCGATGGCTATGGGGTCAGTGTACCACAGCTAGGTCCAACCGATGGCTATGGGGTCAGTGTACCACAGCTAGGTCCAACCGATGGCTATGGGGTCCCACAGCTAGGTCCAACCGATGGCTATGGGGTCAGTGTACCACAGCTAGGTCCAACCGATGGCTATGGGGTCAGTGTACCACAGCTAGGTCCAACCGATGGCTATGGGGTCAGTGTACCACAGCTAGGTCCAACCGATGGCTATGGGGTCAGTGTACCACAGCTAGGTCCAACCGATGGCTATGGGGTCAGTGTACCACAGCTAGGTCCAACCGATGGCTATGGGGTCAGTGTACCACAGCTAGGTCCAACCGATGGCTATGGGGTCAGTGTACCACAGCTAGGTCCAACCGATGGCTATGGGGTCAGTGTACCACAGCTAGGTCCAACCGATGGCTATGGGGGTCAGTGTACAAGCTAGGTCCAACCGATGGCTATGGGGTGTACACAGCTGGTCCAACCGATGGCTATGGGGTCAGTGTATCACAGCTAGGTCCAACCGATGGCTATGGGGTCAGTGTACCACAGCTAGGTCCAACCGATGGCTATGGGGTCAGTGTACCACAGCTAGGTCCAACCGATGGCTATGGGGTCAGTGTACCACAGCTAGGTCCAACCGATGGCTATGGGGTCAGTGTACCACAGCTAGGTCCAACCGATGGCTATGGGGTCAGTGTACCACAGCTAGGTCCAACCGATGGCTATGGGGTCAGTGTACCACAGCTAGGTCCAACCGATGGCTATGGGGTCAGTGTACCACAGCTAGGTCCAACCGATGGCTATGGGGTCAGTGTACCACAGCTAGGTCCAACCGATGGCTATGGGGTCAGTGTACCACAGCTAGGTCCAACCGATGGCTATGGGGTCAGTGTACCACAGCTAGGTCCAACCGATGGCTATGGGGTCAGTGTACCACAGCTAGGTCCAACCGATGGCTATGGGGTCAGTGTACCACAGTACCACAGCTAGGTCCAACCGATGGCTATGGGGTCAGTGTACCACAGCTAGGTCCAACCGATGGCTATGGGGTCAGTGTACCACAGCTAGGTCCAACCGATGGCTATGGGGTCAGTGTACCACAGCTAGGTCCAACCGATGGCTATGGGGTCAGTGTACCACAGCTAGGTCCAACCGATGGCTATGGGGTCAGTGTACCACAGCTAGGTCCAACCGATGGCTATGGGGTCAGTGTACCACAGCTAGGTCCAACCGATGGCTATGGGGTCAGTGTACCACAGCTAGGTCCAACCGATGGCTATGGGGTCAGTGTACCACAGCTAGGTCCAACCGATGGCTATGGGGTCAGTGTACACAGCTAGGTCCAACCAATGGCTATGGGGTCAGTGTACCACAGCTAGGTCCAACCGATGGCTATGGGGTCAGTGTCCAACCATGGCTAGCTAGCTAGGTCCAACCGATGGCTATGGGGTCAGTGTACCACAGCTAGGTCCAACCGATGGCTATGGGGGTCAGTGTACCACAGCTAGATCCAACCGATGGCTATGGGGTCAGTGTACCACAGCTAGGTCCAACCGATGGCTATGGGGTCAGTGTACCACAGCTAGGTCCAACCGATGGCTATGGGGGTCAGTGTACCACAGCTAGGTCCAACCGATGGCTATGGGGTCAGTGTACCACAGCTAGGTCCATACTGGTGGGGGTCAGTGTACCAGCTAGGTCCAACCGATGGGGGTCAGTGTACCACAGCTAGGTCCAACCGATGGCTATGGGGTCAGTGTACCACAGCTAGGTCCAACCGATGGCTATGGGGTCAGTGTACCACAGCTAGGTCCAACCGATGGCTATGGGGTCAGTGTACCACAGCTAGGTCCAACCGATGGCTATGGGGGTCAGTGTACCACAGCTAGGTCCAACCGATGGCTATGGGGTCAGTGTAGGTCCAACCATGGCTAGGGGCCAGTGTATCAAGGTCCAACCGATGGCCAGATGGCTATGGGGTCAGTGTACCACAGCTAGGTCCAACCGATGGCTATGGCTAGGTCCAACCAATGGCTCAGTGTGTACCACAGCTAGGGTCCAACCGATGGCTATGGGGTCAGTGTACCACAGCTAGGTCCAACCGATGGCTATGGGGTCAGTGTACCACAGCTAGGTCCAACCGATGGCTAGGGGGTCAGTGTACCACAGCTAGTCCAACCGATGGCTATGGGGGGGTCAGTGTACCACAGCTAGGTCCAACCGATGGCTATGGGGTCAGTGTGTACCAGCTAGGTCCAACCGATGGCTATGGGGTCCAAGCTAGGTCCAACCGATGGCTATGGGGTCAGTGTACCAGCTAGGTCCAACCGATGGCTATGGGGTCAGTGTACCAGCTAGGTCCAACCGATGGCTATGGGGTCAGTGTACCAGCAGCTGTACCACAGGATCCAACCGATGGCTATGGGGTGTATCACAGCTAGGTCCAACCGATGGCTATGGGGTCAGTGTACCACAGGTAGGTCCAACCGATGGCTATGGGGTCAGTGTACCACAGCTAGGTCCAACCGGTCTAGTGGCTATGTGTGTACCACAGCTAGGTCCAACCGATGGCTATGGGGTCAGTGTACCACAGCTAGGTCCAACCGATGGCTATGGGGTCAGTGTACCACTGATGGCTAGGTCAGTGTACAACCAATGGCTATGGGGTCCAGTGTACCACAGCTAGGTCCAACCGATGGCTATGGGGTCAGTGTACCACAGCTAGGTCCAACCGATGGCTGTGGGGTCAGTGTACCACAGCTAGGTCCAACCGATGGCTATGGGGTCAGTGTACCAGTCCAACCGTGGCTATGGGGTCAGTGTACACAGCTGGGTCCAACCGATGGCTATGGGTCCAGTGTACCACAGCTAGGTCCAACAGATGGCTATGGGGCCAGTGTACCACAGCTGTAACCGATGGCTACAGTGTACCACAGCTAGGTCCAACCGATGGCTATGGGGTCAGTGTACCACAGCTGGTCCAACCGATGGCTATGGGGTCAGTGTACCACAAAGAAACTAGCTGATGGCTATGGGGTCAGTGTACCACAGCTAGGTCCAACCGATGGCTATGGGGTCAGTGTACCACAGCCAACCGATGGCCAGGGGTAACCAACTGGCTATGGGGTCAGTGTACAGTAGGTCCAACCGATGGCTATGGGGTCTAGCTAGGTCCAACCGATGGCTATGGGGTCAGTGTACCACAGCTAGAGTCCAAATCCGTGTACCACAGCTGTCCAACTATGCTATGGGGTCAGTGTACCACAGCTAGATCCAACCGATGGCTATGGGGTCAGTGTACTACAGCTAGGTCCAACCGATGGCTATGGGGTCAGTGTACCACAGCTAGGTCCAACCGATGGCTATGGGGTCAGTGTACCACAGCTAGGTCCAACCGATGGCTATGGGGTCAGTGTACCACAGCTAGGTCCAACCGATGGCTATGGGGTCAGTGTACCACAGCTGGTGGGTCCAACCGATGGCCGTGGGGGTCAGTGTATCACAGCTAGGTCCAACCGATGGCTATGGGGTCAGTGTACCACAGCTAGGTCCAACCGATGGGCTATGGGGTCAGTGTATCACAGCCAGGTCCAACCGATGGCTATGGGGGTCAGTGTACCACAGCTAGGTCCAACCGATGGCTATGGGTCAGTGTACTACAGCTTAGGTCCAACCGATGGCTATGGGGTCAGTGTACCACAGCTAGGTCCAACCGATGGCTATGGGGTCAGTGTATCACAGCTAGGTCCAACCGATGGCTATGGGGTCAGTGTACCACAGCTAGGTCCAACC
>NW_024606952.1:0-14374 GCF_018296145.1 Oncorhynchus tshawytscha | reverse complement strand
TCTCCATCTCTCCGTCTCTGATCAGTGGTCTGATCAGTTGATTGATCAGTGGTTTGATCAGTTGATTGATCAGTGTTTTGATCGGTTGATTGATCAGTGGGTTGATCAGTGGTCTGATCAGTTGATTGATCAGTGGTTTGATCAGTGGTTTGATCAGTGGTCTGATCAGTTGATGGTGTAATATTTTCCCCATGTGATTAGATGGGTATTAGGTGTGAACCAAAGGGTCCTATAGTCCTGGCCTTCTATAAGAGGCTGCTCTGGTTGGAGACTTTCCTCTGGGAACCTTTTTACACCAAGTTTAAACCATAAGTTCACAGTGACACCATAACTTCCTTAATGACCTGAATATTCAGAGGCTGTTTGTTAGGGCTAACCTGTTTGTTAGGGCTGGTCTCAGTACAGTTTTTAAGCTGGTTAACTGGCCTGTTGGTTATTGTTTCAGAATGAGTTGGAGAACTTTCCCTTGGGGACCATCATGCACTGCCAGGCAGTGATGTCATCCTGCAACTACGACTCCATCTTGGCTCTGGTGTGTAAGGAGCCGGGCCAGGGCAAACCAGACCTGCACCTGTTTCAGTGTGACGACATCAAGGTACACACACACACACACACACACACACACACACACACACACACACACACACACACAGGTGATGTATTCTCTCTCTGTCTGTCTGTCTGTCTCCACCAACCTGACCAGGCACACACAAGGTGAAGAAGAGGCACACACACACACAGTTAGTGATGTATTCTCTCTCTCTACTGTCTGTCTGTCTGTCTCCACCAGGCCAACTACCTGATCCAGGCTGATATAGTAGAGGAAACACTAGGTTAAAACCATGATGGATCAGAAGGACCAGAGGCAAGGTGAAGAAGAGGCCTAGAAACACTAGGTTAAAACGCCTCTAACTACCTGTCGTCTCTGACTGGACTCTGTACTGTAGTAGAGACTAGAAACACTAGGTTAAAACACCTCTAACTACCTGTCGTCTCTGACTGGACTCTGTACTGTAGTAGAGACTAGAAACACTAGGTTAAAACACCTCTAACTACCTGTCGTCTCTGACTGGACTCTGTACTGTAGTAGAGACTAGAAACACTAGGTTAAAACACCTCTAACTACCTGTCGTCTCTGACTGGACTCTGTACTGTAGTAGAGACTAGAAACACACTAGGTTAAAACACCTCTAACTACCTGTCGTCTCTGACTGGACTCTGTACTGTAGTAGAGACCAGAAACACTAGGTTAAAACACCTCTAACTACCTGTCGTCTCTGACTGGACTCTGTACTGTAGTAGAGACTAGAAACACTAGGTTAAAACACCTCTAACTACCTGTCGTCTCTGACTGGACTCTGTACTGTAGTAGAGACTAGAAACACTAGGTTAAAACACCTCTAACTACCTGTCGTCTCTGACTGGACTCTGTACTGTAGTAGAGACTAGAAACACTAGGTTAAAACACCTCTAACTACCTGTCGTCTCTGACTGGACTCTGTACTGTAGTAGAGACTAGAAACACTAGGTTAAAACACCTCTAACTACCTGTCGTCTCTGACTGGACTCTGTACTGTAGTAGAGACTAGAAACACTAGGTTAAAACACCTCTAACTACCTGTCGTCTCTGACTGGACTCTGTACTGTAGTAGAGACTAGAAACACTAGGTTAAAACACCTCTAACTACCTGTCGTCTCTGACTGGACTCTGTACTGTAGTAGAGACTAGAAACACTAGGTTAAAACACCTCTAACTACCTGTCGTCTCTGACTGGACTCTGTACTGTAGTAGAGACTAGAAACACTAGGTTAAAACACCTCTAACTACCTGTCGTCTCTGACTGGACTCTGTACTGTAGTAGAGACCAGAAACACTAGGTTAAAACACCTCTAACTACCTGTCGTCTCTCACTGGACTCTGTACTGTAGTAGAGACTAGAAACACTAGGTTAAAACACCTCTAACTACCTGTCGTCTCTGACTGGACTCTGTACTGTAGTAGAGACTAGAAACACTAGGTTAAAACACCTCTAACTACCTGTCGTCTCTGACTGGACTCTGTACTGTAGTAGAGACTAGAAACACTAGGTTAAAACACCTCTAACTACCTGTCGTCTCTGACTGGACTCTGTACTGTAGTAGAGACTAGAAACACTAGGTTAAAACACCTCTAACTACCTGTCGTCTCTGACTGGACTCTGTACTGTAGTAGAGACTAGAAACACTAGGTTAAAACACCTCTAACTACCTGTCGTCTCTGACTGGACTCTGTACTGTAGTAGAGACTAGAAACACTAGGTTAAAACACCTCTAACTACCTGTCGTCTCTGACTGGACTCTGTACTGTAGTAGAGACTAGAAACACTAGGTTAAAACACCTCTAACTACCTGTCGTCTCTGACTGGACTCTGTACTGTAGTAGAGACTAGAAACACTAGGTTAAAACACCTCTAACTACCTGTCGTCTCTGACTGGACTCTGTACTGTAGTAGAGACTAGAAACACTAGGTTAAAACACCTCTAACTACCTGTCGTCTCACTGGACTCTGTACTGTAGTAGAGACTAGAAACACTAGGTTATTTTATAGAGCTCTGTTATAATGGGTTCTGTTTCTTCATAGGGCTCTGTTATAATGGGTTCTGTTACTTTATAGAGCTCTGTTATAATGGTTTCTGTTACTTTATAGGGCTCTGTTATAATGTTATAATGGGTTCTGTTACTTTATAGGGCTCTGTTATAATGGGTTCTGTTACTTTATAGAGCTCTGTTATAATGGGTTCTGTTACTTTATAGAGCTCTGTTATAATGGGTTCTGTTACTTTATAGAGCTCTGTTATAATGGGTTCTGTTACTTTATAGGGCTCTGTTATAATGGGTTCTGTTACTTTATAGAGCTCTGTTATAATGGGTTCTGTTACTTTATAGGGCTCTGTTAGAATGGGTTCAGTTACTTTATAGAGCTCTGTTATAATGGGTTCTGTTACTTTATATCAGTGCTGTATGTGGTTCTGTTTGTATCTGTGAATTGAATCTGGGTCTGGTCTGTATCTGATTGTCTGTCTGCCTCTTATCTCCTCTTCCCGTACTCCTATAGGATGATTCTGAAGAGTGACGGGGTCATCCCACCGCCCCCCGCGGCGCCCGCACCCGAGCCCCCCGCCACCCTCACCCAGGTGGACGTGAGGAGTCGTGTGGCAGCCTGGTCAGCCTGGGCGGCGGAGCAGCAGGACTGTAAGAAAACACATGTGACCGGGACTTACTGAGTCTGGAAGGTTCTGCCTTCTAATAAGCAGGATATCACTCAGCAGTCAATGATATGGCAACATCAATGGACTTGAACAACAGTTTAGTTGAGAGAGAGAGCTGTTCTAGGGGTTCAACCAGGTGATAGTTGAGAGAGAGCTGTTCTAGGGGTTCAACCAGGTGATAGTTGAGAGATAGAGCTGTTCTAGGGGTTCAACCAGGTGCCAGTTGAGAGATAGAGCTGTTCTAGGGGTTCAACCAGGGGATGTAGTGAGAGATAGAGCTGTTCTAGGGTTCAACCAGGTGCCAGTTGAGAGATAGAGCTGTTCTAGGGGTTCAACCAGGGGATGCAGTGAGAGATAGAGCTGTTCTAGGGGTTCAGAGTTGAGAGATAGAGCTGTTCTAGGGGTTCAACCAGGTGCCAGTTGAGAGATGTTCTAGGGGTTCAGGGGATGTAGTGAGAGAGAGAGCTGTTCTAGGGGTTCAACCAGGGTTGATGTTCTAGGGGTTCAGGGGATGTAGTGAGAGATAGAGCTGTTCTAGGGGTTCAACCAGGTGCCAGTTGAGAGATAGAGCTGTTCTAGGGGTTCAACCAGGGGATGCAGTTGAGAGAGAGAGCTGTTCTAGGGGTTCAACCAGGGGATGTTCTAGGGGTTCAACCAGGTGCCAGTTGAGAGATAGAGCTGTTCTAGGGGTTCAACCAGGTGCCAGAGAGCTGTTCTAGGGGTTCAACCAGGGGATGTAGTGAGAGATAGAGCTAGGGGTTCAACCAGGTGTTCTAGGGGTTCAACCAGGTGCCAGTTGAGAGAGAGAGCTGTTCTAGGGGTTCAACCAGGGGATGTGTTCTAGGGGTTCAACCAGGTGCCAGTTGAGAGATAGAGCTGTTCTAGGGGTTCAACCAGGTGACAGTTGAGAGAGAGAGCTAGTTCTAGGGGTTCAACCAGGTGCCAGTTGAGAGATAGAGCTGTTCTAGGGGTTCAACCAGGGGATGTAGTGAGAGATTGAGCTGTTCTAGGGGTTCAACCAGGTGGTTGATAGTTTCTAGAGAGTTGATGTTCTAGAGGGGATGTAGTGAGAGATTGAGCTGTTCTAGGGGTTCAACCAGGTGCCAGTTGAGAGATAGAGCTGTTCTAGGGGTTCAACCAGGTGCCAGTTGAGAGATAGAGCTGTTCTAGGGGTTCAACCAGGGGCCAGTTGAGAGAGAGAGCTGTTCTAGGGGTTCAACCAGGTGATCATTGAGTTGAGATAGAGCTGTTCTAGGGGTTCAACCAGGGGATGTAGTGAGAGATAGAGCTGTTCTAGGGGTTCAACCAGGTGCCAGTTGAGAGAGAGAGCTGTTCTAGGGGTTCAACCAGGTGCCAGTTGAGAGAGAGAGCTGTTCTAGGGGTGCAACCAGGTGATAGTTGAGAGATAGAGCTGTTCTAGGGGTTCAACCAGGTGCCAGTTGAGAGATAGAGCTGTTCTAGGGGTTCAACCAGGGGATAGTTGAGAGATAGAGCTGTTCTAGGGGTTCAACCAGGGGATGTAGTGAGAGATAGAGCTGTTCTAGGGGTTCAACCAGGGGATGTAGTGAGACTGAACCACTGACTGTCTCTACAAGGCTTTACATGGTGATACCTACCGGTTTCTGAGAGCTACTAGACACGTCTGATCCCCTCGGAGGACACGGAGTACAGCACAACCATTGGCTGTTTCAATATCACTTCAGTATGTTCATAGAGAATGAACAGAGCACATCTTCTGGACCCCAAATGTATTAAAACGAAAATTATAAACTTTACCTTTACAAATGTAGACCAAGAGGGCAAGCCAACCTCCGATATAATTTGGGAGGCCTCTAAGAGGGTACATTAGGGGAGAGATAATCTCATACTCAGCAAAAGTTACATCTGATTTAGAATGAAAGAAAAAGACAAATAAATCACTATCTCAACAACAATCTGTACATGGTTAAGAAGAAAATGATATTCCGGGAATTTAAGAAGGAATACGAGCTTTTTCCTTTTGAAGAGAGACAACAACTACAACAACAACAACAACAACATCTACTTCAACAACTACAACTAATACAACAACAACTACAACAACAACAACAACATCTACTTCAACAACTACAACTAATACAACAACTACAACTAATACAACAACAACAACATCTACTACAACAACTACAACAACATCTACTACAACAACTACAACAACAACAACAACTACAACAACACCTACAACTGATACAACAACACCTACAACAACAACAACAACTACAACAACAACAACAACTACAAAAACTACAACTAATACAACAACAACAACAACAACAACATCTACTACAACAACTACAACAACAACTACAACAACAACTACAACTAATACAACAACAACAACAACTACAACAACATCTACTACAACAACTACAACAACAACAACAACTACTACAACAACTACAACTAATACAACTACAACTAATACAACAACAACAGCATCTACTACAACAACAACAACATCTACTACAACAACTACAACAACAACAACAACTACAACAACTACAAAAACTACAACTAATACAACTACAACAACAACAACATCTACTACAACAACTACAACAACAACTACAACTAATACAACAACAACAACTACAACAACATCTACTACAACAACTACAACAACAACAACAACTACTACAACAACTACAACTAATACAACAACAACAACAACAACTACAACAACATCTACTACAACAACAACAACATCTACTACAACAACTACAACAACAACAACATCTACTACAACAACAACAACAACTACAACAACAACATCTACTTCAACAACAACAACATCTACGACAACAACTACAACATCTACTACAACAACTACAACAACAACAACATCTACTACAACAACAACAACAACATCTACTACAACAACAACAACATCTACTACAACAACAACATCTATTACAACAACTACATCTACTACAACAACTACAACAACTAATACAACAACAACATCTACTACAACATCAACAACATCTACGACAACAACTACAACTAATACAACAACAACATCTACTACAACAACTAATACAACAACAACAACAACATCTACGAAAACAACTACAACTAATACAACAACAACAACAACATCTACTACAACAACTACAACAACAACTACAACAACTACAACTAATACAACAACACCTACAACAACAACAACTACAACAACAACAACAACAACATCTACTACAACAACTACAACAACAACAACATCTACTACAACAACAACAACAACATCTACTACAACAACAACAACAACATCTACTACAACAACAACAACTACAACAACAACAACAACATCTACTACAACAACATCTACTACAACAACATCTACTACAACAACTACAACTAATACAACAACACCTACAACAAAAACATCTACTTCAACAACTACAACAACAACAACAACATCTACTACAACAACAACAACAACAACATCTACAACAACTACATCTACTACAACAACAACACCTACAACAACAACAACATCTACTACAACAACACCTACAACAACATCTACTACAACAACTACAACTAATACAACAACTACAACGACAACATCTACTACAACAACTACAACTAATACAACAACTACAACAACACCATCTACTACAACAACTACAACTAATACAACAACAACTAATACAACAACAACATCTACTACAACATCTACTACAACAACTACAACAACAACTACAACAACATCTACTACAACAACTACAACTAATACAACAACAACTACAACAACAACAACAACTAATACTACAACAACAACAACAACATCTACTACAACAACTACAACTAATACAACAACAACAACAACAACAACATCTACTACAACAACTACAACAACAACTACAACAACAACATCTACTACAACAACTACAACTAATACAACAACAACTACAACAACATCTACTACAACAACAACTACAACTACAACAACTACAACAACAACATCTACTACAACAACTACAACTAATACAACAACAACAACTACTACAACAACAACAACAACAACTAAACAACAACATCTACAACAACAACTAATACAACAACAACAACAACATCTACTACAACAACAACAACTAATACAACAACAACAACAACATCTACTACAACAACAACAACTAATACAACAACAACAACAACATCTACTACAACAACAACAACTAATACAACAACAACTACAACGACAACATCTACTACAACAACTACAACTAATACAACAACAACAACAACTACTACTACAACAACAACAACAACTAATACAACAACAACATCTACTACAACAACAACAACTAATACAACAACAACATCTACTACAACAACTACAACTAATACAACAACAACAACAACATCTACTACAACTACAACTAATACAACAACAGCAACATCTACTACAACTACAACAACAACTACAACAACAACAACAACATCTACTACAACAACTACAACAACACCTACAACAACAACAACAACATCTACTACAACAACAACTACAACAACACCTACAACAACTACAACAACAACAACATCTACTACAACAACTACAACTAATACAACAACACCTACAACAACAACAACAACAACTACAACTAATACAACAACAACTACAACAACTAAACTCAAACAGCTTACAGTACTACTTAATGACACATAATTGTTACTGAAGGTCCTTAATAGAACTGAAACACACTGAATGACTCCGGTCCTTTATACCTGATACAGAACTGAAACACACTGAATGACTCCGATCCTTTATACCTGATACAGAACTGAAACACACTGAATGACTCCGGTCCTATATACCTGATACAGAACTGAAACACACTGAATGACTCCGGTCCTATATACCTGATACAGAACTGAAACACATCAAAGAAATTGCACTATGTCCAACTCTGGGCCTGGTATTGGGGAAATGGGCCAAAAAAAGGGGGACAGAGCAGCTAACCTCCACAGAGGCTGACTGCTCTGCCCCCCTTAAGGACAGTGGAACTGTGGACCTTGAGGCCTAAAGGCCCTAACTCTCTATCTGGGAACAGGCCTCTCTCTGGGCATGAGAGGACAAATACAGGCCTAAAGGCCCTAACTCACCACCCGGGTAACACCCCTCTATTTCCGGCCATGAGAGTAGAGCTTACGTCAGCAGAGCAGAGTAGAGCAACGTCAGCACAAAAACTGTTCGCCCGGAGCTTCATGAAATGGGTTTCCATGGCCAAGAAACTGCACACAAGCCTAAGATCACCATGCGCAATGCCAAGCGTCGACTAGAGTGGTGTACAGCGTCCATTGACTGGAGTGGTGGTACAGCTCGCCTCCATTGGACTCTGGGGCAGTTAAACCACGTTCTCTGGAGTGGTGTAAAGCTCGCCGCCATTGGACTGGGGCAGTTGAACCATGTTCTCTGGAGTGATGAAACACCATATGGCAGTCCGACGGACAAATCTGAGTTTGGCCAAGAACTTGAGAGGCTGGCCTGCACAGAGCCCTGACTAATCTCAACCCCATCGCACACTTTTGCCAGATGAATTGGAACACCGTCTGCGCCAGGCCTAATCGCCCACTTAGCCAGAGGCCTAATCGCCCACTTAGCCAGAGGCCTAATCGCCCACTTAGCCAGAGGCCTAATCGCCCACTTAGCCAGAGGCCTAATCGCCCACTTAGCCAGAGGCCTAATCGCCCACTAGCCAGAGGCCTAATCGCCCACTTAGCCAGAGGCCTAATCGCCCACTTAGCCAGAGGCCTAATCGCCCACTTAGCCAGAGGCCTAATCGCCCACTTAGCCAGAGGCCTAATCGCCCACTTAGCCAGAGGCCTAATCGCCCACTTAGCCAGAGGCCTAATCGCCCACTTAGCCAGAGGCCTAATCGCCCACTTAGCCAGAGGCCTAATCGCCCACTTAGCCAGAGGCCTAATCGCCCACTTAGCCAGAGCCTAATCGCCCACTTAGCCAGAGGCCCACCAGAGGCCTTCGCCCAGCCAGAGGCCTAATCGCCCACTTAGCCCAGAGGCCTAATAATCGCCCACTTAGCCAGAGGCCTAAGCCAGAGGCCTAATCGCCCACTTAGCCAGAGGCCTAATCGCCCACTAATCGCCCACTTAGCCAGAGGCCTAATCGCCCACTTAGCCAGAGGGCTAATCGCCCACTTAGCCAGAGGCCTTAGCCAGATCGCCCACTTAGCCAGAGGCCTAATCGCCCACTTAGCCAGAGGCCTAATCGCCCACTTAGCCAGAGGCCTAATCGCCCACTTAGCCAGAGGCCTAATCGCCCACTTAGCCAGAGGCCTAATCGCCCACTTAGCCAGAGGCCTAATCGCCCACTTAGCCAGAGGCCTAATCGCCCACTTAGCCAGAGGCCTAATCGCCCAAACTCACTAATGCTCTTCTAGCTAATATTTACTTACTTACTTTTAAAAAATTCTGTATTGTTGGTTAAGAGCCTGTAAGTTTCATGGTCAAGTCTACATACCTGTTGTATTCGGCGCATGTGACAAATAACATTTAATTTGAGAATAAGTTCATTGGGAAGATCACTGTTCTAATTCCCTTCTCTTTCCCCTCCTCCCTCCCCCTCCTCCCTCTCTTCCCCTCCTCCCTCTCTTCCCCTCCCCCTCTCCTCCCCCTCCTCCCTCTCTTCCCCCTCCTCCCTCTCTTCCCCCTCCCCCTCTCCCCCTCTCCTCCCCCTCTTCTCTCTCCTCCCTCTCTTCCCCCCTCCTCCTCCCTCCCCTCCTCCCTCTCCTCCCCCCTCTTCATCCTCTTCCCTCCTCCCCCTCCTCCCTCTCTTCCCCCTCCTCCCCCTCTTCCCTCTCCTCCCCTCTCCCTCCCCTCCTCCTCCTCCCTCTCCACCTGTTTCTATCAGATGATAAACAGCCTCAGTATTCTGACCAGAATGAACCTTCGGAGATGATGGCTACCAGAGTGGATCGAGACGTGGTGAGTGTTTCCCACTGTCTGTCCGTCCAGATACCACATACTGATACCGTCTGTCTGTCAGTCTGTCTACCTCGCTCTCTGTGAGTCCGTCAGCAGAGTGTCGGCAGAGTGTCGGCAGAGTGTCGGCAGAGTCAGTAGTGTCAGTGTGCGTCCAGGAATGTGTGTTTAATAGATCTAGTATCGTTGGAGGAAAGAAACTATCCGTTTGTTTCTTCAATACTGCAGACTGATGAGTAGTTTCACCTAGAGGCTGATCTGGAGTCAGGTCTTCAGTCGTTTGTTTGGTTCTTCAATACTGCAGACTGGTGGTTAGTTTCACCTACAGGCTGATCTGGAATCAGGTCTCAGGTGATGATGAGATGCCATGTTCAGATGAGTGGAAACTAGCATGAATGACAGTTTCAGACATATATAGGTGCTTCTAATACTAACCAATAGAACACGGCTGTAGTAACAACAAGGATACACCACTATTAGGAGCTGTAGATCAGTAGTCTGTTCTGTAGTAACAACAAGGATACACCACTATTAGGAGCTGTAGATCAGTAGTCTGTTCTGTACTAACAACAAGGATACACCACTATTAGGAGCTGTAGATCAGTAGTCTGTTCTGTAGTAACAACAAGGATACACCACTATTAGGAGCTGTAGATCAGTAGTCTGTTCTGTAGTAACAACAAGGATACACCACTATTAGGAGCTGTAAATCAGTATTCTGTTCTGTAGTAACAACAAGGATACACCACTGTTAGGAGCTGTAGATCAGTAGTCTGTTCTGTAGTAACAACAAGGATACACCACTATTAGGAGTCTTGGATCAGTAGTCTGTTCGGTAGTAACAACAAGGATACACCACTATTAGGAGTCTTGGATCAGTAGTCTGTTCTGTAGTAACAACAAGGATACACCACTATTAGGAGTCTTGGATCAGTAGTCTGTTCTGTAGTAACAACAAGGATACACCACTATTAGGAGTCTTGGATCAGTAGTCTGTTCTGTAGTAACAACAAGGATACTCCACTATTAGGAGCTGTAGATCAGTAGTCTGTTCTGTAGTAACAACAAGGATACTCCACTATTAGGAGCTGTAGATCAGTAGTCTGTTCTGTAGTAACAACAAGGATACACCACTATTAGGAGCTGTAAATCAGTATTCTGTTCTGTAGTAACAACAAGGATACACCACTGTTAGGAGCTGTAGATCAGTAGTCTGTTCTGTAGTAACAACAAGGATACACCACTATTAGGAGCTGTGGATCAGTAGTCTGTTCTGTAGTAACAACAAGGATACACCACTATTAGGAGTCTTGGATCAGTAGTCTGTTCTGTAGTAACAACAAGGATACACCAGTATTAGGAGCTGTAGATCAGTAGTCTGTTCTGTAGTAACAACAAGGATACACCATTATTAGGAGTCTTGGATCAGTAGTCTGTTCTGTAGTAACAACAAGGATACACCACTATTAGGAGCCTTGGATCAGTAGTCTCTTCTGTAGTTAATCATTACAGATTTAAAGTAAATGCAACATGTGATACAGTATGAGGCACTACCCTCCTCTTCCACGCTATTCTATTTCGCCAAGCTTGGAAAATACACGGAGAAGAGATAAACAGGGACTGCTGTTGTAAAGGAAAGTCCTAGTGTTTTACACTGATTGACTATTGCAGCATCTCCAGCAACAACAACACAGTTCATGTTGAGCCTGGCAGCGACTGTCAATCTACACCTACATTACATTACATGACTTCATTTAGTGATTAACAAAGGAAGTCTGTCTGTGGTTGTGTGTCTTTTAAACACTACTGTCTTCTCTTGCAGCAAATCCTGAACCACATTCTGGACCACATCGAGTTCTTCGTGACCAAACTGCAGAAAGCGGCTGAGGCCTTCAACGAGCTCTCTAAGAGGAAGAAATCTAAAAGAACAAGAAGAAGGGACCCGGAGGTGGGTGTTGTAGTTCTTTAGATCTAGTTTGTAGTCCTCCTGGCCTGGTCCTGATCTACATTCTACTGTAAATCAAATCAAATCGAATGAGTGATGGTGCAGAGCAGCATAGGCAAGATACAGTAGATGATATCGAGTACAGTATATACATATGAGATAAGTATGTAAACCAAGTGGCATAGTTAAAGTGGCTAGTGATACATGTATTACATAAGGATGCAGTCGATGATATAGAGTACAGTATCAACGTATGCATATGAGATGAACAATGTAGGGTAAGTAACATTATATAAGGTAGCATTGTTTAAAGTGGCTAGTGATATATTTACATCATTTCCCATCAATTCCCATGATTAAAGTGGCTGGAGTAGAGTCAGTGTCATTGACAGTGTGTTGGCAGTAGCCACTCAATGTTAGTGGTGGCTGTTTAACAGTCTGATGGCCTTGAGATAGAAGCTGTTTTTCAGTCTCTCGGTCCCAGCTTTGATGCACCTGTACTGACCTCGCCTTCTGGATGGCAGCGGGGTGAACAGGCAGTGGCTCGGGTGGTTGATGTCCTTGATGATCTTTATGGCCTTCCTGTAGCATCGGGTGGTGTAGGTGTCCTGGAGGGCAGGTAGTTTGCCCCCGGTGATGCGTTGTGCAGACCTCACTACCCTCTGGAGAGCCTTACGGTTGAGGGCGGTGCAGTTGCCATACCAGGCGGTGATACAGCCCGCCAGGATGCTCTCGATTGTGCATCTGTAGAAGTTTGTGAGTGCTTTTGGTGACAAGCCGAATTTCTTCAGCCTCCTGAGGTTGAAGAGGCGCTGCTGCGCCTTCCTCACGATGCTGTCTGTGTGAGTGGACCAATTCAGTTTGTCTGTGATGTGTATGCCGAGGAACTTAAAACTTGCTACCCTCTTGCTACCCTACCCTCTGCTGTTTCCTGAAGTCCACAATCATCTCCTTAGTTTTGTTGACGTTGAGTGTGAGGTTATTTTCCTGACACCACACTCCGAGGGCCCTCACCTCCTCCCTGTAGGCCGTCTCGTCGTTATTGGTAATCAAGCCTACCACTGTTGTGTCGTCCGCAAACTTGATGATTGAGTTGGAGGCGTGCATGGCCACGCAGTCGTGGGTGAACAGGGAGTACAGGAGAGGGCTCAGAACGCACCCTTGTGGGGCCCCAGTGTTGAGGATCAGCGGGGAGGAGATGTTGTTGCCTACCCTCACCACCTGGGGCGGCCCGTCAGGAAGTCCAGTACCCAGTTGCACAGGGCGGGGTCGAGACCCAGGGTCTCGAGCTTGATGACGAGCTTGGAGGGTACTATGGTGTTGAATGCCGAGCTGTAGTCGATGAACAGCATTCTCACATAGGTATTCCTCTTGTCCAGATGGGTTAGGGCAGTGTGCAGTGTGGTTGAGATTGCATCGTCTGTGGACCTATTTGGGCGGTAAGCAAATTGGAGTGGGTCAAGGGTGTCAGGTAGGGTGGAGGTGATATGGTCCTTGACTAGTCTCTCAAAGCACTTCATGATGACGGATGTGAGTGCTACGGGCGGTAGTCGTTTAGCTCAGTTACCTTAGCTTTCTTGGGAACAGGAACAATGGTGGCCCTCTTGAAGCATGTGGGAACAGCAGACTGGTATAGGGATTGATTGAATATGTCCGTAAACACACCGGCCAGCTGGTCTGCGCATGCTCTGAGGGCGCGGCTGGGGATGCCGTCTGGGCCTGCAGCCTTGCGAGGGTTAACACGTTTAAATGTCTTACTCACTTCGGCTGCAGTGAAGGAGAGACCGCATGTTTCCGTTGCAGGCCGTGTCAGTGGCACTGTATTGTCCTCAAAGCGGGCAAAAAAGTTATTTAGTCTGCCTGGGAGCAAGACATCCTGGTCCGTGACTGGGCTGGGTTTCTTCCTGTAGTCCGTGATTGACTGTAGACCCTGCCACATACCTCTTGTGTCTGAGCCGTTGAATTGAGATTCTACTTTGTCTCTGTACTGGCGCTTAGCTTGTTTGATAGCCTTGCGGAGGGAATAGCTGCACTGTTTGTATTCAGCCATGTTACCAGACACCTTGCCCTGATTAAAAGCAGTGGTTCGTGCCTTCAGTTTCACACGAATGCTGCCATCAATCCACGGTTTCTGGTTAGGGAATGTTTTAATCGTTGCTATGGGAACGACATCTTCAACGCACGTTCTAATGAACT
>NW_024606951.1:5000-14357 GCF_018296145.1 Oncorhynchus tshawytscha | reverse complement strand
GAGCTCAAATCAAATCAAATTTTATTTGTCACATACACATGGTTAGCAGATGTTAATGCGAGTGTAGCGAAATGCTTGTGCTTCTAGTTCCGACAATGCAGTAATAACGAGCAAGTAATCTAACTAACAATTCCAAAAAAAACTACTGTCATACACAGTGTAAGGGGATAAAGAATATGTACATAAGGATATATGAATGAGTGATGGTACAGAGCAGCATAGGCAAGATACAGTAGATGATATCGAGTACAGTATATACATATGAGATAAGTATGTAAACCAAGTGGCATAGTTAAAGTGGCTAGTGATACATGTATTACATAAGGATGCAGTCGATGATATAGAGTACAGTATCAACGTATGCATATGAGATGAACAATGTAGGGTAAGTAACATTATATAAGGTAGCATTGTTTAAAGTGGCTAGTGATATATTTACATCATTTCCCATCAATTCCCATGATTAAAGTGGCTGGAGTAGAGTCAGTGTCATTGACAGTGTGTTGGCAGTAGCCACTCAATGTTAGTGGTGGCTGTTTAACAGTCTGATGGCCTTGAGATAGAAGCTGTTTTTTCAGTCTCTCGGTCCCAGCTTTGATGCACCTGTACTGACCTCGCCTTCTGGATGGCAGCGGGGTGAACAGGCAGTGGCTCGGGTGGTTGATGTCCTTGATGATCTTTATGGCCTTCCTGTAGCATCGGGTGGTGTAGGTGTCCTGGAGGGCAGGTAGTTTGCCCCCGGTGATGCGTTGTGCAGACCTCACTACCCTCTGGAGAGCCTTACGGTTGAGGGCGGTGCAGTTGCCATACCAGGCGGTGATACAGCCCGCCAGGATGCTCTCGATTGTGCATCTGTAGAAGTTTGTGAGTGCTTTTGGTGACAAGCCGAATTTCTTCAGCCTCCTGAGGTTGAAGAGGCGCTGCTGCGCCTTCCTCACGATGCTGTCTGTGTGAGTGGACCAATTCAGTTTGTCTGTGATGTGTATGCCGAGGAACTTAAAACTTGCTACCCTCTCCACTACTGTTCCATCGATGTGGATGGGGGGGGGGTGTTCCCTCTGCTGTTTCCTGAAGTCCACAATCATCTCCTTAGTTTTGTTGACGTTGAGTGTGAGGTTATTTTCCTGACACCACACTCCGAGGGCCCTCACCTCCTCCCTGTAGGCCGTCTCGTCGTTGTTGGTAATCAAGCCTACCACTGTTGTGTCGTCCGCAAACTTGATGATTGAGTTGGAGGCGTGCATGGCCACGCAGTCGTGGGTGAACAGGGAGTACAGGAGAGGGCTAGGGTGTCAGGCAGGGTGGAGGTGATATGGTCCTTGACTAGTCTCTCAAAGCACTTCATGATGACGGATGTGAGTGCTACGGGGCGGTAGTCGTTTAGCTCCGTTACCTTAGCTTTCTTGGGAACAGGAACAATGGTGGCCCTCTTGAAGCATGTGGGAACAGCAGACTGGTATAGGGATTGATTGAATATGTCCGTAAACACACCGGCCAGCTGGTCTGCGCATGCTCTGAGGCGCGGCTGGGGATGCCCCGTCTGGGCCTGCAGCCTTGCGAGGGTTAACACGTTTAAATGTCTTACTCACTTCGGCTGCAGTGAAGGAGAGACCGCATGATTCCATTGCAGGCCGTGTCAGTGGCACTGTATTGTCCTCAAAGCGGGCAAAAGTTATTTAGTCTGCCTGGGAGCAAGACATCCTGGTCCGTGACTGGGCTGGGTTTCTTCCTGTAGTCCGTGATTGACTGTAGACCCTGCCACATACCTCTTGTGTCTGAGCCGTTGAATTGAGATTCTACTTTGTCTCTGTACTGGCGCTTAGCTTGTTTGATAGCCTTGCGGAGGGAATAGCTGCACTGTTTGTATTCAGTCATGTTACCAGACACCTTGCCCTGATTAAAAGCAGTGGTTCGTGCCTTCAGTTTCACACGAATGCTGCCATCAATCCACGGTTTCTGGTTAGGGAATGTTTTAATCGTTGCTATGGGAACGACATCTTCAACGCACGTTCTAATGAACTCGCACACCGTATCAGCGTATTCGTCAATGTTGTTGTCTGGCGCAATACGAAACATCTCCCAGTCCACGTGATGGAAGCAGTCTTGGAGTGTGGAGTCAGCTTGGTCGGACCAGCGTTGGACAGACCTCAGCGTGGGAGCTTCTTGTTTTAGTTTCTGTCTGTAGGCAGGGATCAACAAAATGGAGTCGTGGTCAGCTTTTCCGAAAGGGGGCGGGGCAGGGCCTTATATGCGTCGCGGAAGTTAGAGTAACAATGATCCAGGGTCTTTCCACCCCTGGTTGCGCAATCGATATGCTGATAAAATTTAGGGAGTCTTGTTTTCAGATTAGCCTTGTTAAAATCCCCAGCTACAATGAATGCAGCCTCCGGATAAATCGTTTCCAGTTTGCAGAGAGTTAAATAAACAGGAACAGTTAGACCTGGAGGAGGAGGAGGATAGGAGAGAGAGGGAATAGTTAGACCTGGAGGAGACAGGAGGAGGAGAGAGAGAGAGGGAACAGTTAGACCTGGGGAGGAGAAGAGGAGAGAGAGGGAACAGTTAGACCTGGGGAGGAGAAGAGGAGAGAGGGGGAACAGTTAGACCTGGGGGAGGAGAAGCGGAGAGAGAGGGAACAGTTAGACCTGGGGAGGAGAAGAGGAGAGAGAGGGAACAGTTAGACCTGGGGAGGAGAAGAGGAGAGAGAGGGAACAGTTAGACCTGGGGGAGGAGAAGAGGAGAGAGAGGGAACAGTTAGACCTGGGGAAGGAGGAGAGGAGAGAGGGGGAACAGTTAGACCTGGGGAGGAGAAGCGGAGAGAGAGGAACAGTTAGACCTGGGGGAGGAGAAGAGGAGAGAGAGGGAACAGTTAGACCTGGGGGAGGAGAAGAGGAGAGAGAGGGAACAGTTAGACCTGGGGAGGAGAAGAGGAGAGAGGGGGAACAGTTAGACCTGGGGAGGAGAAGAGGAGAGAGGGGGAACAGTTAGACCTGGGGAGGAGAAGAGGAGAGAGGGGGAACAGTTAGACCTGGGGAGGAGAAGAGGAGAGAGAGGGAACAGTTAGACCTGGAGGAGGAGAAGAGGAGAGAGGGGGAACAGTTAGACCTGGAGGAGACAGGGGAGGAGAGAGAGGGAACAGTTAGACCTGGGGAGAGGAGAGAGGAACAGTTAGACCTGGGGAGAGGAGAGAGATGGAACAGTTAGACCTGGAGGAGGATAGGAGAGGAGAGAGAGGGGGAACAGTTAGACCTGGAGGAGACAGGAGGAGAGGAGAGAGAGGGAACAGTTAGACCTGGAGGAGACAGGAGGAGAGGAGAGAGAGGAACAGTTAGACCTGGGGAGACAGGAGGAGAGGAGAGAGAGAGGGAACAGTTAGACCTGGAGGAGACAGGAGGAGGAGAGGAGAGAGAGGGAACAGTTAGACCTGGGGAGGAGAAGAGAGAGAGGGAACAGTTAGACCTGGGGGAGGAGAAGAGGAGAGAGAGGGAACAGTTAGACCTGGGGGAGGAGAAGAGGAGAGAGGGGGAACAGTTAGACCTGGGGAGGAGAAAGAGGAGAGAGGGGGAACAGTTAGACCTGGGGGAGGAGAAGAGGAGAGAGGGGGAACAGTTAGACCTGGGGAGGAGAAGAGGAGAGAGGGGAACAGTTAGACCTGGGGGAGGAGAAGAGGAGAGAGAGGGAACAGTTAGACCTGGGGGGAGGAGAAGAGGAGAGAGAGGGAACAGTTAGACCTGGGGGAGGAGAAGAGGAGAGAGAGGGAACAGTTAGACCTGGGGAGGAGGAGAGGAGAGAGGGGGAACAGTTAGACCTGGGGGAGGAGAAGAGGAGAGAGGGGGAACAGTTAGACCTGGGGGAGGCGAAGAGGAGAGAGGGGGAACAGTTAGACCTGGGGAGGTGAAGAGGAGAGAGAGGGAACAGTTAGACCTGGGGGAGGAGAAGAGGAGAGAGGGGGAACAGTTAGACCTGGGGGAGGAGAAGAGGAGAGAGGGGGAACAGTTAGACCTGGGGGAGGAGAAGAGGAGAGAGGGGGAACAGTTAGACCTGGAGGAGACAGGAGGAGAGGAGAGAGAGGGAACAGTTAGACCTGGAGGAGACAGGAGGAGAGGAGAGAGGGGAACAGTTAGACCTGGAGGAGACAGGAGGAGAGGAGAGAGAGGGAACAGTTAGACCTGGAGGAGACAGGAGGAGAGAGGGAACAGTTAGACCTGGAGGAGACAGGAGGAGAGGAGAGAGAGGAACAGTTAGACCTGGGGAGACAGGAGGAGAGGAGAGAGAGGGAACAGTTAGACCTGGAGGAGACAGGAGGAGAGGAGAGAGAGGGAACAGTTAGACCTGGAGGAGAGGAGAGAGAGGAACAGTTAGACCTGGGGGAGACAGGAGGAGAGGAGAGAGGGGGAACAGTTAGACCTGGAGGAGACAGGAGGAGAGAGGAGAGAGAGGAACAGTTAGACCTGGGGAGACAGGAGGAGAGGAGAGAGAGGGAACAGTTAGACCTGGGGGAGACAGGAGGAGAGGAGAGAGAGGGAACAGTTAGACCTGGGGAGACAGGAGGAGAGAGGGAACAGTTAGACCTGGGGAGACAGGAGGAGAGAGGGAACAGTTAGACCTGGGGAGACAGGAGGAGAGGAGAGAGGGGGAACAGTTAGACCTGGAGGAGACAGGAGGAGAGGAGAGAGAGGGAACAGTTAGACCTGGGGAGACAGGAGGAGAGGAGAGAGGGGGAACAGTTAGACCTGGAGGAGACAGGAGGAGAGGAGAGAGAGGGAACAGTTAGACCTGGGGAGACAGGAGGAGAGGAGAGAGAGGGAACAGTTAGACCTGGAGGAGACAGGAGGAGAGGAGAGAGAGGGAACAGTTAGACCTGGAGGAGAGGAGAGGGAACAGTTAGACCTGGGGGAGACAGGAGGAGAGAGGGAACAGTTAGACCTGGGGAGACAGGAGGAGAGGAGAGAGAGGAACAGTTAGACCTGGGGAGACAGGAGGAGAGAGGGAACAGTTAGACCTGGGGAGACAGGAGGAGAGAGGGAACAGTTAGACCTGGGGGAGACAGGAGGAGAGGAGAGAGAGGAACAGTTAGACCTGGGGGAGGGAGAGAGGGAACAGTTAGACCTGGGGGAGGAGAAGAGGAGAGAGAGGTAACAGTTAGACCTGGGGAGGAGAAGAGGAGAGAGGGGGAACAGTTAGACCTGGGGAGGAGAAGAGGAGAGAGGGGGAACAGTTAGACCTGGAGGAGACAGGAGAAGAGGAGAGAGG
This sequence comes from Oncorhynchus tshawytscha, assembly GCF_018296145.1. Classification (NCBI taxonomy): domain Eukaryota; kingdom Metazoa; phylum Chordata; class Actinopteri; order Salmoniformes; family Salmonidae; genus Oncorhynchus; species Oncorhynchus tshawytscha. Next base: position 9,107 of record NW_024606951.1, on the reverse strand, counting down.
GGGAACAGTTAGACCTGGAGGAGACAGGAGGAGAGGAGAGAGAGGGAACAGTTAGACCTGGGGAGGAGAAGAGGAGAGAGGGGGAACAGTTAGACCTGTGTGTGTGTGTCTGTGTGTGTGTGTCTCAGTGTGTGTCTGTGTCTCAGTGTGTGTCTGTGTGTGTGTCTGTGTCTCAGTGTGTGTCTGTGTGTGTGTCTGTGTCTCAGTGTGTGTCTGTGTCTCAGTGTGTGTCTGTGTCTCAGTGTGTGTCTGTGTGTGTGTGTCTCAGTGTGTCTGTGTCTCAGTGTGTGTCTGTGTGTGTCTCTGTGTCTCAGTGTGTGTCTGTGTGTGTGTCTGTCTCAGTGTGTGTCTGTGTGTGTGTCTGTGTCTCAGTGTGTGTCTGTGTGTGTGTCTGTGTCTCAGTGTGTGTCTGTGTCTCAGTGTGTGTCTGTGTCTCAGTGTGTGTCTGTGTGTGTGTGTCTCAGTGTGTGTCTGTGTGTGTGTCTGTGTCTCAGTGTGTGTCTGTGTGTGTGTCTGTGTCTCAGTGTGTGTCTGTGTGTGAGAGAGAGAGATAACTCACCCAGCATGTTGGAGGACTCTATGAGTGTCGTGTCCAGGTCAGTCCAGTACAGTCGCCTCTCGGCATAGTCGATGGTCAGCCCGTTGGCTCGGCCCACATTGGGCACCAGAGTGATCCGACCCGTCCCGTCCATCGCTGAGCGGTCAATCTTGGGCTTCCCACCCCACTCTGTCCAGTACATAAACCTAGAAAAAGACATTACTGTCAGATACATTAGAACAGAGAGCTAAAACCCAGATTAGACTGAATCTCAGACAGAACACCGTTATCCAGTCAGCGGGGTGAGTCCAGTACCTACCCCTCAGCGGGGTGAGTCCAGTACCTACCCCTCAGCGGGGTGAGTCCAGTACCTACCCCCCTCAGCGGGGTGAGTCCAGTACCTACCCTCAGCGGGGTGAGTCCAGTACCTACCCCTCAGCGGGGTGAGTCCAGTACCTACCCCTCAGCGGGGTGAGTCCAGTACCTACCCCCCTCAGCGGGGTGAGTCCAGTACCTACCCCTCAGCGGGGTGAGTCCAGTACCTACCCCTCAGCGGGGTGAGTCCAGTACCTACCCCTCAGCGGGGTGAGTCCAGTACCTACCCCTCAGCGGGGTGAGTCCAGTACCTACCCCTCAGCGGGGTGAGTCCAGTACCTACCCCTCAGCGGGGTGAGTCCAGTACCTACCCCTCAGCGGGGTGAGTCCAGTACCTACCCCTCAGCGGGGTGAGTCCAGTACCTACCCCTCAGCGGGGTGAGTCCAGTACCTACCCCTCAGCGGGGTGAGTCCAGTACCTACCCCTCAGCGGGGTGAGTCCAGTACCTACCCCTCAGCGGGGTGAGTCCAGTACCTACCCCCTCAGCGGGGTGAGTCCAGTACCTACCCCTCAGCGGGGTGAGTCCAGTACCTACCCCTCAGCGGGGTGAGTCCAGTACCTACCCCTCAGCGGGGTGAGTCCAGTACCTACCCCTCAGCGGGGTGAGTCCAGTACCTACCCCTCAGCGGGGTGAGTCCAGTACCTACCCCCCTCAGCGGGGTGAGTCCAGTACCTACCCCTCAGCGGGGTGAGTCCAGTACCTACCCCCTCAGCGGGGTGAGTCCAGTACCTACCCCTCAGCGGGGTGAGTCCAGTACCTACCCCAGCGGGGTGAGAGTCCACCCCCTCAGCGGGGTGAGTCCAGTACCTACCCCTCAGCGGGGTGAGTCCAGTACCTACCCCTCAGCGGGGTGAGTCCAGTACCTACCCCTCAGCGGGGTGAGTCCAGTACCTACCCCTCAGCGGGGTGAGTCCAGTACCTACCCTCAGCGGGGTGAGTCCACCCCTCAGTACCTACCCCCTCAGCGGGGTGAGTCCAGTACCTACCCCTCAGCGGGGTGAGTCCAGTACCTACCCCTCAGCGGGGTGAGTCCAGTACCTACCCCTCAGCGGGGTGAGTCCAGTACCTACCCCTCAGCGGGGTGAGTCCAGTACCTACCCCTCAGCGGGGTGAGTCCAGTACCTACCCCTCAGCGGGGTGAGTCCAGTACCTACCCCTCAGCGGGGTGAGTCCAGTACCTACCCCTCAGCGGGGTGAGTCCAGTACCTACCCCTCAGCGGGGTGAGTCCAGTACCTACCCCTCAGCGGGGTGAGTCCAGTACCTACCCCCTCAGCGGGGTGAGTCCAGTACCTACCCTCAGCGGGGTGAGTCCAGTACCTACCCCTCAGCGGGGTGAGTCCAGTACCTACCCCTCAGCGGGGTGAGTCCAGTACCTACCCCTCAGCGGGGTGAGTCCAGTACCTACCCCTCAGCGGGGTGAGTCCAGTACCTACCCCTCAGCGGGGTGAGTCCAGTACCTACCCCTCAGCGGGGTGAGTCCAGTACCTACCCCCCTCAGCGGGGTGAGTCCAGTACCTACCCCTCAGCGGGGTGAGTCCAGTACCTACCCCTCAGCGGGGTGAGTCCAGTACCTACCCCTCAGCGGGGTGAGTCCAGTACCTACCCCTCAGCGGGGTGAGTCCAGTACCTACCCCTCAGCGGGGTGAGTCCAGTACCTACCCCTCAGCGGGGTGAGTCCAGTACCTACCCTCAGCGGGGTGAGTCCAGTACCTACCCCTCAGCGGGGTGAGTCCAGTACCTACCCCTCAGCGGGGTGAGTCCAGTACCTACCCCTCAGCGGGGTGAGTCCAGTACCTACCCCTCAGCGGGGTGAGTCCAGTACCTACCCCCCTCAGCGGGGTGAGTCCAGTACCTACCCCTCAGCGGGGTGAGTCCAGTACCTACCCCTCAGCGGGGTGAGTCCAGTACCTACCCCTCAGCGGGGTGAGTCCAGTACCTACCCCTCAGCGGGGTGAGTCCAGTACCTACCCCTCAGCGGGGTGAGTCCAGTACCTACCCCTCAGCGGGGTGAGTCCAGTACCTACCCCTCAGCGGGGTGAGTCCAGTACCTACCCCTCAGCGGGGTGAGTCCAGTACCTACCCCTCAGCGGGGTGAGTCCAGTACCTACCCCTCAGCGGGGTGAGTCCAGTACCTACCCCTCAGCGGGGTGAGTCCAGTACCTACCCCTCAGCGGGGTGAGTCCAGTACCTACCCCTCAGCGGGGTGAGTCCAGTACCTACCCCTCAGCGGGGTGAGTCCAGTACCTACCCCTCAGCGGGGTGAGTCCAGTACCTACCCCTCAGCGGGGTGAGTCCAGTACCTACCCCTCAGCGGGGTGAGTCCAGTACCTACCCCTCAGCGGGGTGAGTCCAGTACCTACCCCTCAGCGGGGTGAGTCCAGTACCTACCCCTCAGCGGGGTGAGTCCAGTACCTACCCCTCAGCGGGGTGAGTCCAGTACCTACCCCTCAGCGGGGTGAGTCCAGTACCTACCCCTCAGCGGGGTGAGTCCAGTACCTACCCCTCAGCGGGGTGAGTCCAGTACCTACCCCCTCAGCGGGGTGAGTCCAGTACCTACCCCTCAGCGGGGTGAGTCCAGTACCTACCCCTCAGCGGGGTGAGTCCAGTACCTACCCCTCAGCGGGGTGAGTCCAGTACCTACCCCTCAGCGGGGTGAGTCCAGTACCTACCCCTCAGCGGGGTGAGTCCAGTACCTACCCCTCAGCGGGGTGAGTCCAGTACCTACCCCTCAGCGGGGTGAGTCCAGTACCTACCCCCTCAGCGGGGTGAGTCCAGTACCTACCCCTCAGCGGGGTGAGTCCAGTACCTACCCCTCAGCGGGGTGAGTCCAGTACCTACCCCTCAGCGGGGTGAGTCCAGTACCTACCCCTCAGCGGGGTGAGTCCAGTACCTACCCCTCAGCGGGGTGAGTCCAGTACCTACCCCTCAGCGGGGTGAGTCCAGTACCTACCCCTCAGCGGGGTGAGTCCAGTACCTACCCCTCAGCGGGGTGAGTCCAGTACCTACCCCTCAGCGGGGTGAGTCCAGTACCTACCCCTCAGCGGGGTGAGTCCAGTACCTACCCCTCAGCGGGGTGAGTCCAGTACCTACCCCTCAGCGGGGTGAGTCCAGTACCTACCCCTCAGCGGGGTGAGTCCAGTACCTACCCCTCAGCGGGGTGAGTCCAGTACCTACCCCTCAGCGGGGTGAGT
>NW_024606950.1:0-14356 GCF_018296145.1 Oncorhynchus tshawytscha | reverse complement strand
CAGACAATTTTCAGCAAGTTGCAGCATGGAAATACGGAAATAAGCACTTTTCCATAAACAAGCTCTAAATCATGTTTGATGCACTCTGGATACAATGTTTTTTACAGAACTGTTCAAACTAGATGATTAGGAATACTGCAGACAATTTTCAGCAAGTTGCAGCATGGAAATACGGAAATAAGCACTTTTCCATAAACAAGCTCTAAATCATGTTTGATGCACTCTGGATACAATGTTTTTTACAGAACTGTTCAAACTAGATGATTAGGAATTACTGCAGACAATTTTCAGCAAGTTGCAGCATGGAAATGGAAATAAGCACTTTTCCATAAACAAGCTCTAAATCATGTTTGATGCACTCTGGATACAATGTTTTACAGAACTGTTCAAACTAGATGATTAGGAATTACTGCGAATGTTTCAGCAAGTTGCAGCATGGAAATACGGAAATAAGCACTTTTCCATAAACAAGCTCTAAATCAATGTTTGATGCACTCTGGATACAATGTTTTTACAGAACTGTTCAAACTAGATGATTAGGAATACTGCAGACAATTTTCAGCAAGTTGCAGCATGGAAATACGGAAATAAGCACTTTTCCATAAACAAGCTCTAAATCATGTTTGATGCACTCTGGATACAATGTTTTAAACATAACTGTTCAAACTAGATGATTAGGAACACTGCAGACAATTTTCAGCAAGTTGCAGCATGGAAATACGGAAATAAGCACTTTTCCATAAACAAGCTCTAAATCATGTTTGATGCACTCTGGATACAATGTTTTTTACAGAACTGTTCAAACTAGATGATTAGGAACACTGCAGACAATTTTCAGCAAGTTGCAGCATGGAAATACGGAAATAAGGCTCTAAATCATGTTTGATGCACTCTGGATACAATGTTTTTTACAGAACTGTTCAAACTAGATGATTAGGAATACTGCAGACAATTTTCAGCAAGTTGCAGCATGGAAATACGGAAATAAGCACTTTTCCATAAACAAGCTCTAAATCATGTTTGATGCACTCTGGATACAATGTTTTTTACAGAACTGTTCAAACTAGATGATTAGGAACACTGCAGACAATTTTCAGCAAGTTGCAGCATGAAATACGGAAATAAGCACTTTTCCATAAACAAGCTCTAAATCATGTTTGATGCACTCTGGATACAAAGTTTTTTACAGAACTGTTCAAACTAGATGATTAGGAACACTGCAGACAATTTTCAGCAAGTTGCAGCATGGAAATACGGAAATAAGCACTTTTCCATAAACAAGCTCTAAATCATGTTTGATGCACTCTGGATACAATGTTTTTTACAGAACTGTTCAAACTAGATGATTAGGAACACTGCAGACAATTTTCAGCAAGTTGCAGCATGGAAATACGGAAATAAGCACTTTTCCATAAACAAGCTCTAAATCATGTTTGATGCACTCTGGATACAATGTTTTTACAGAACTGTTCAAACTAGATGATTAGGAATACTGCAGACAATTTTCAGCAAGTTGCAGCATGGAAATACGGAAATAAGCACTTTTCCATAAACAAGCTCTAAATCATGTTTGATGATCTCTGGATACAATGTTTTTTACAGAACTGTTCAAACTAGATGATTAGGAATACTGCAGACAATTTTCAGCAAGTTGCAGCATGGAAATACGGAAATAAGCACTTTTCCATAAACAAGCTCTAAATCATGTTTGATGCACTCTGGATACAAAGTTTTTTACAGAACTGTTCAAACTAGATGATTAGGAACACTGCAGACAATTTTCAGCAAGTTGCAGCATGGAAATACGGAAATAAGCACTTTTCCATAAACAAGCTCTACATCATGTTTGTTGCACTCTGGATAAAACTTTTTTTTGTTATGTTTATTCGAGATGTTATGAAAACACTGTAGAATGCATAAATAAGCACTTTTCCATAAACAAGCTCTAAATCATGTTTGATGCACTCTGGATACAATGTTTTAAACATAACTGTTCAAACTAGATGATTAGGAACACTGCAGACAATTTTCAGCAAGTTGCAGCATGGAAATACGGAAATAAGCACTTTTCCATAAACAAGCTCTAAATCATGTTTGATGCACTCTGGATACAATGTTTTAAACATAACTGTTCAAACTAGATGATTAGGAACACTGCAGACAATTTTCAGCAAGTTTTACGGAAATAAGCACTTTTCCATAAACAAGCTCTAAATCATGTTTGATGCACTCTGGATAAATGTTTTTTTACAGAACTGTTCAAACTAGATGATTAGGAACACTGCAGACAATTTTCAGCAAGTTGCAGCATGGAAATACGGAAATAAGCACTTTTCCATAAACAAGCTCTAAATCATGTTTGATGCACTCTGGATACAATGTTTTTTACAGAACTGTTCAAACTAGATGATTATGTTTACTGCAGACAATTTTCAGCAAGTTGCAGCATGGAAATACATAAATAAGCACTTTTCCATAAACAAGCTCTAAATCATGTTTGATGCACTCTGGATACAATGTTTTAAACATAACTGTTCAAACTAGATGATTAGGAACACTGCAGACAATTTTCAGCAAGTTGCAGCATGGAAATACGGAAATAAGCACTTTTCCATAAACAAGCTCTAAATCATGTTTGATGCACTCTGGATACAATGTTTTTACAGAACTGTTCAAACTAGATGATTAGGAATACTGCAGACAATTTTCAGCAAGTTGCAGCATGGAAATACGGAAATAAGCACTTTTCCATAAACAAGCTCTAAATCATGTTTGATGCACTCTGGATACAATGTTTTTACAGAACTGTTCAAACTAGATGATTAGGAACACTGCAGACAATTTTCAGCAAGTTGCAGCATGGAAATACGGAAATAAGCACTTTTCCATAAACAAGCTCTAAATCATGTTTGATGCACTCTGGATAAAACAATTCGTTTTTAAAACACTGTAAATGCATAAATAAGCACTTTTCCATAAACAAGCTCTAAATCATGTTTGATGCACTCTGGATACAATGTTTTTTAACATAACTGTTCAAACTAGATGATTAGGAACACTGCAGACAATTTTCAGCAAGTTGCAGCATGGAAATACGGAAATAAGCACTTTTCCATAAACAAGCTCTAAATCATGTTTGATGCACTCTGGATACAATGTTTTTTACAGAACTGTTCAAACTAGATGATTAGGAATACTGCAGACAATTTTCAGCAAGTTGCAGCATGGAAATACGGAAATAAGCACTTTTCCATAAACAAGCTCTAAATCATGTTTGATGCACTCTGGATACAATGTTTTTACAGAACTGTTCAAACTAGATGATTAGGAACACTGCAGACAATTTTCAGCAAGTTGCAGCATGGAAATACGGAAATAAGCACTTTTCCATAAACAAGCTCTAAATCATGTTTGATGCACTCTGGATACAATGTTTTTACAGAACTGTTCAAACTAGATGATTAGGAACACTGCAGACAATTTTCAGCAAGTTGCAGCATGGAAATACGGAAATAAGCACTTTTCCATAAACAAGCTCTAAATCATGTTTGATGCACTCTGGATACAATGTTTTTACAGAACTGTTCAAACTAGATGATTAGGAACACTGCAGACAATTTTCAGCAAGTTGCAGCATGGAAATACGGAAATAAGCACTTTTCCATAAACAAGCTCTAAATCATGTTTGATGCACTCTGGATACAATGTTTTTTACAGAACTGTTCAAACTAGATGATTAGGAATTACTGCAGACAATTTTCAGCAAGTTGCAGCATGGAAATACGGAAATAAGCACTTTTCCATAAACAAGCTCTAAATCATGTTTGATGCACTCTGGATACAATGTTTTTTACAGAACTGTTCAAACTAGATGATTAGGAATTACTGCAGACAATTTTCAGCAAGTTGCAGCATGGAAATACGGAAATAAGCACTTTTCCATAAACAAGCTCTAAATCAATGTTTGATGCACTCTGGATACAATGTTTTTACAGAACTGTTCAAACTAGATGATTAGGAACACTGCAGACAATTTTCAGCAAGTTGCAGCATGGAAATACGGAAATAAGCACTTTTCCATAAACAAGCTCTAAATCATGTTTGATGCACTCTGGATACAATGTTTTTTTAAACAGAACTGTTCAAACTAGATGATTAGGAACACTGCAGACAATTTTCAGCAAGTTGCAGCATGGAAATACGGAAATAAGCACTTTTCCATAAACAAGCTCTAAATCATGTTTGATGCACTCTGGATACAATGTTTTTTAAGCATAGAACTGTTCAAACTAGATGATTAGGAACACTGCAGACAATTTTCAGCAAGTTGCAGCATGGAAATACGGAAATAAGCACTTTTCCATAAACAAGCTCTAAATCATGTTTGATGCACTCTGGATACAATGTTTTTTACAGAACTGTTCAAACTAGATGATTAGGAACACTGCAGACAATTTTCAGCAAGTTGCAGCATGGAAATACGGAAATAAGCACTTTTCCATAAACAAGCTCTAAATCATGTTTGATGCACTCTGGATACAAAGTTTTTTACAGAACTGTTCAAACTAGATGATTAGGAACACTGCAGACAATTTTCAGCAAGTTGCAGCATGGAAATACGGAAATAAGCACTTTTCCATAAACAAGCTCTAAATCATGTTTGATGCACTCTGGATACAAAGTTTTTTACAGAACTGTTCAAACTAGATGATTAGGAACACTGCAGACAATTTTCAGCAAGTTGCAGCATGGAAATACGGAAATAAGCACTTTTCCATAAACAAGCTCTAAATCATGTTTGATGCACTCTGGATACAATGTTTTTTACAGAACTGTTCAAACTAGATGATTAGGAATACTGCAGACAATTTTCAGCAAGTTGCAGCATGGAAATACGGAAATAAGCACTTTTCCATAAACAAGCTCTAAATCATGTTTGATGCACTCTGGATACAATGTTTTTTACAGAACTGTTCAAACTAGATGATTAGGAATACTGCAGACAATTTTCAGCAAGTTGCAGCATGGAAATACGGAAATAAGCACTTTTCCATAAACAAGCTCTAAATCATGTTTGATGCACTCTGGATACAATGTTTTTTACAGAACTGTTCAAACTAGATGATTAGGAATACTGCAGACAATTTTCAGCAAGTTGCAGCATGGAAATACGGAAATAAGCACTTTTCCATAAACAAGCTCTAAATCATGTTTGATGCACTCTGGATACAAAGTTTTTTTGTTACTGTTCAAACTAGATGATTAGAACACTGCAGACAATTTTCAGCAAGTTGCAGCATGGAAATACGGAAATAAGCACTTTTCCATAAACAAGCTCTAAATCATGTTTGATGCACTCTGGATACAATGTTTTTAACATAACTGTTCAAACTAGATGATTAGAACACTGCAGACAATTTTCAGCAAGTTGCAGCATGGAAATACGGAAATAAGCACTTTTCCATAAACAAGCTCTAAATCATGTTTGATGCACTCTGGATACAATGTTTTAAACATAACTGTTCAAACTAGATGATTAGGAACACTGCAGACAATTTTCAGCAAGTTGCAGCATGGAAATACGGAAATAAGCACTTTTCCATAAACAAGCTCTAAATCATGTTTGATGCACTCTGGATACAATGTTTTTACAGAACTGTTCAAACTAGATGATTAGGAACACTGCAGACAATTTTCAGCAAGTTGCAGCATGGAAATACGGAAATAAGCACTTTTCCATAAACAAGCTCTAAATCATGTTTGATGCACTCTGGATACAATGTTTTTACAGAACTGTTCAAACTAGATGATTAGGAACACTGCAGACAATTTTCAGCAAGTTGCAGCATGGAAATACGGAAATAAGCACTTTTCCATAAACAAGCTCTAAATCATGTTTGATGCACTCTGGATACAATGTTTTTACAGAACTGTTCAAACTAGATGATTAGGAACACTGCAGACAATTTTCAGCAAGTTGCAGCATGGAAATACAAATAAGCACTTTTCCATAAACAAGCTCTAAATCATGTTTGATGCACTCTGGATACAATGTTTTTTACATAACTGTTCAAACTAGATGATTAGGAACACTGCAGACAATTTTCAGCAAGTTGCAGCATGGAAATACGGAAATAAGCACTTTTCCATAAACAAGCTCTAAATCATGTTTGATGCACTCTGGATACAATGTTTTTACAGAACTGTTCAAACTAGATGATTAGGAACACTGCAGACAATTTTCAGCAAGTTGCAGCATGGAAATACGGAAATAAGCACTTTTCCATAAACAAGCTCTAAATCATGTTTGATGCACTCTGGATACAATGTTTTTACAGAACTGTTCAAACTAGATGATTAGGAATACTGCAGACAATTTTCAGCAAGTTGCAGCATGGAAATACGGAAATAAGCACTTTTCCATAAACAAGCTCTAAATCATGTTTGATGCACTCTGGATACAAAGTTTTTTACAGAACTGTTCAAACTAGATGATTAGGAACACTGCAGACAATTTTCAGCAAGTTGCAGCATGGAAATACGGAAATAAGCACTTTTCCATAAACAAGCTCTAAATCATGTTTGATGCACTCTGGATACAATGTTTTTACAGAACTGTTCAAACTAGATGATTAGGAATTACTGCAGACAATTTTCAGCAAGTTGCAGCATGGAAATACGGAAATAAGCACTTTTCCATAAACAAGCTCTAAATCATGTTTGATGCACTCTGGATACAATGTTTTTACAGAACTGTTCAAACTAGATGATTAGGAACACTGCAGACAATTTTCAGCAAGTTGCAGCATGGAAATACGGAAATAAGCACTTTTCCATAAACAAGCTCTAAATCATGTTTGATGCACTCTGGATACAATGTTTTTTACATAACTGTTCAAACTAGATGATTAGGAACACTGCAGACAATTTTCAGCAAGTTGCAGCATGGAAATACGGAAATAAGCACTTTTCCATAAACAAGCTCTAAATCATGTTTGATGCACTCTGGATACAATGTTTTTTACAGAACTGTTCAAACTAGATGATTAGGAACACTGCAGACAATTTTCAGCAAGTTGCAGCATGGAAATACGGAAATAAGCACTTTTCCATAAACAAGCTCTAAATCATGTTTGATGCACTCTGGATAAAAACTTTTTTTTACAGTTATGTTTATGTGTTTTTTTAGAATTGCATAATAGAAATACAGAAATAAGCACTTTTCCATAAACAAGCTCTAAATCATTCTGGAAACTAACTGTTCAAACTGATGATTAGGAACACTGCAGACAATTTTCAGCAAGTTGCAGCATGGAAATACGGAAATAAGCACTTTTCCATAAACAAGCTCTAAATCATGTTTGATGCACTCTGGATACAATGTTTTTAACAGAACTGTTCAAACTAGATGATTAGGAACACTGCAGACAATTTTCAGCAAGTTGCAGCATGGAAATACGGAAATAAGCACTTTTCCATAAACAAGCTCTAAATCATGTTTGATGCACTCTGGATACAATGTTTTTTACAGAACTGTTCAAACTAGATGATTAGGAACACTGCAGACAATTTTCAGCAAGTTGCAGCATGGAAATACGGAAATAAGCACTTTTCCATAAACAAGCTCTAAATCATGTTTGATGCACTCTGGATACAATGTTTTTTACAGAACTGTTCAAACTAGATGATTAGGAACACTGCAGACAATTTTCAGCAAGTTGCAGCATGGAAATACGGAAATAAGCACTTTTCCATAAACAAGCTCTAAATCATGTTTGATGCACTCTGGATACAATGTTTTTTACAGAACTGTTCAAACTAGATGATTAGGAACACTGCAGACAATTTTCAGCAAGTTGCAGCATGGAAATACGGAAATAAGCACTTTTCCATAAACAAGCTCTAAATCATGTTTGATGCACTCTGGATACAATGTTTTTTACAGAACTGTTCAAACTAGATGATTAGGAATACTGCAGACAATTTTCAGCAAGTTGCAGCATGGAAATACGGAAATAAGCACTTTTCCATAAACAAGCTCTAAATCATGTTTGATGCACTCTGGATACAAAGTTTTTTACAGAACTGTTCAAACTAGATGATTAGAACACTGCAGACAATTTTCAGCAAGTTGCACATGGAAATACATTAAGCACTTTTCCATAAACAAGCTCTAAATCATGTTTGATGCACTCTGGATACAATGTTTTTACAGAACTGTTCAAACTAGATGATTAGGAACACTGCAGACAATTTTCAGCAAGTTGCAGCATGGAAATACGGAAATAAGCACTTTTCCATAAACAAGCTCTAAATCATGTTTGATGCACTCTGGATACAATGTTTTTACAGAACTGTTCAAACTAGATGATTAGGAACACTGCAGACAATTTTCAGCAAGTTGCAGCATGGAAATACGGAAATAAGCACTTTTCCATAAACAAGCTCTAAATCATGTTTGATGCACTCTGGATACAATGTTTTTTACAGAACTGTTCAAACTAGATGATTAGGAACACTGCAGACAATTTTCAGCAAGTTGCAGCATGGAAATACGGAAATAAGCACTTTTCCATAAACAAGCTCTAAATCATGTTTGATGCACTCTGGATACAATGTTTTTTACAGAACTGTTCAAACTAGATGATTAGGAATACTGCAGACAATTTTCAGCAAGTTGCAGCATGGAAATACGGAAATAAGCACTTTTCCATAAACAAGCTCTAAATCATGTTTGATGCACTCTGGATACAAAGTTTTTTACAGAACTGTTCAAACTAGATGATTAGGAACACTGCAGACAATTTTCAGCAAGTTGCAGCATGGAAATACGGAAATAAGCACTTTTCCATAAACAAGCTCTAAATCATGTTTGATGCACTCTGGATACAATGTTTTTACAGAACTGTTCAAACTAGATGATTAGGAACACACTGCAGACAATTTTCAGCAAGTTGCAGCATGGAAATACGGAAATAAGCACTTTTCCATAAACAAGCTCTAAATCATGTTTGATGCACTCTGGATACAATGTTTTTTACAGAACTGTTCAAACTAGATGATTAGGAATACTGCAGACAATTTTCAGCAAGTTGCAACATGGAAATACGGAAATAAGCACTTTTCCATAAACAAGCTCTAAATCATGTTTGATGCACTCTGGATACAATGTTTTTACAGAACTGTTCAAACTAGATGATTAGGAACACTGCAGACAATTTTCAGCAAGTTGCAGCATGGAAATACGGAAATAAGCACTTTTCCATAAACAAGCTCTAAATCATGTTTGATGCACTCTGGATACAATGTTTTTTACAGAACTGTTCAAACTAGATGATTAGGAACACTGCAGACAATTTTCAGCAAGTTGCAGCATGGAAATACGGAAATAAGCACTTTTCCATAAACAAGCTCTAAATCATGTTTGATGCACTCTGGATACAATTTTTTTACAGAACTGTTCAAACTAGATGATTAGGAACACTGCAGACAATTTTCAGCAAGTTGCAGCATGGAAATACGGAAATAAGCACTTTTCCATAAACAAGCTCTAAATCATGTTTGATGCACTCTGGATACAATGTTTTTAACAGAACTGTTCAAACTAGATGATTAGGAATACTGCAGACAATTTTCAGCAAGTTGCAGCATGGAAATACGGAAATAAGCACTTTTCCATAAACAAGCTCTAAATCATGTTTGATGCACTCTGGATACAATGTTTTTTACAGAACTGTTCAAACTAGATGATTAGGAACACTGCAGACAATTTTCAGCAAGTTGCAGCATGGAAATACGGAAATAAGCACTTTTCCATAAACAAGCTCTAAATCATGTTTGATGCACTCTGGATACAATGTTTTTACAGAACTGTTCAAACTAGATGATTAGGAATACTGCAGACAATTTTCAGCAAGTTGCAGCATGGAAATACGGAAATAAGCACTTTTCCATAAACAAGCTCTAAATCATGTTTGATGCACTCTGGATACAATGTTTTTACAGAACTGTTCAAACTAGATGATTAGGAACACTGCAGACAATTTTCAGCAAGTTGCAGCATGGAAATACGGAAATAAGCACTTTTCCATAAACAAGCTCTAAATCATGTTTGATGCACTCTGGATAAAACTTTTTTTTGTTATGTTTATTCGAGATGTTATGAAAACACTGTAGAATGCATAAATAAGCACTTTTCCATAAACAAGCTCTAAATCATGTTTGATGCACTCTGGATACAATGTTTTAAACATAACTGTTCAAACTAGATGATTAGGAACACTGCAGACAATTTTCAGCAAGTTGCAGCATGGAAATACGGAAATAAGCACTTTTCCATAAACAAGCTCTAAATCATGTTTGATGCACTCTGGATACAATGTTTTTTACAGAACTGTTCAAACTAGATGATTAGGAACACTGCAGACAATTTTCAGCAAGTTGCAGCATGGAAATACGGAAATAAGCACTTTTCCATAAACAAGCTCTAAATCATGTTTGATGCACTCTGGATACAATGTTTTTTACAGAACTGTTCAAACTAGATGATTAGGAACACTGCAGACAATTTTCAGCAAGTTGCAGCATGGAAATACGGAAATAAGCACTTTTCCATAAACAAGCTCTAAATCATGTTTGATGCACTCTGGATAAAAAAATTTTTGTTATGTTTTTTTAGTTTATTCTGAGATGTTATGAAAAACACTGTAGAATGCATAAATAAGCACTTTTCCATAAACAAGCTCTAAATCATGTTTGATGCACTCTGGATACAATGTTTTAAACATAACTGTTCAAACTAGATGATTAGGAACACTGCAGTTTTTCCATAAACAAGCTCTAAATCATGTTTGATGCACTCTGCTTTTCCATAAACAAGCTCTAAATCATGTTTGATGCACTCTGGATGTCCAATTTTTTGCTGTGCTGTCTATTTGAGATGAAATGAACATTGTGGACAGTTTTCATCAAGTTGCAACATTGAAATACAGAAACAACTTTTTTTTCCATAAACAAGCTCTAAATCATGTTTGATGCACTCTGGATGTCCAATTTTTGCTGTGCTGTCTATTTGAGATGAAATGAACATTGTGGACAGTTTTCATCAAGTTGCAACATTGAAATACAGAAACAACTTTTTTTTTCCATAAACAAGCTCTAAATCATGTTTGATGCACTCTGGATGTCCAATTTTTGCTGTGCTGTCTATTTGAGATGAAATGAACATTGTGGACAGTTTTCATCAAGTTGCAACATTGAAATACAGAAACAACTTTTTTTTTCCATAAACAAGCTCTAAATCATGTTTGATGCACTCTGGATGTCCAATTTTTGCTGTGCTGTCTATTTGAGATGAAATGAACATTGTGGACAGTTTTCATCAAGTTGCAACATTGAAATACAGAAACAACTTTTTTTTCCATAAACAACTGTTCAAACTAGATGATTAGGAACACTGCAGACAATTTTCAGCAAGTTGCAGCATGGAAATACGGAAATAAGCACTTTTCCATAAACAAGCTCTAAATCATGTTTGATGCACTCTGGATACAATGTTTTAAACATAACTGTTCAAACTAGATGATTAGGAACACTGTAGACAATTTTCAGCAAGTTGCAGCATGGAAATACGGAAATAAGCACTTTTCCATAAACAAGCTCTAAATCATGTTTGATGCACTCTGGATACAAAGTTTTTTACAGAACTGTTCAAACTAGATGATTAGGAACACTGCAGACAATTTTCAGCAAGTTGCAGCATGGAAATACGGAAATAAGCACTTTTCCATAAACAAGCTCTAAATCATGTTTGATGCACTCTGGATACAATGTTTTTTACAGAACTGTTCAAACTAGATGATTAGGAATTACTGCAGACAATTTTCAGCAAGTTGCAGCATAGAAATACAGAAATAAGCACTTTTCCATAAACAAGCTCTAAATCATGTTTGATGCACTCTGGATACAATGTTTTTTACAGAACTGTTCAAACTAGATGATTAGGAACACTGCAGACAATTTTCAGCAAGTTGCAGCATGGAAATACGGAAATAAGCACTTTTCCATAAACAAGCTCTAAATCATGTTTGATGCACTCTGGATACAATGTTTTTTACAGAACTGTTCAAACTAGATGATTAGGAATACTGCAGACAATTTTCAGCAAGTTGCAGCATGGAAATACGGAAATAAGCACTTTTCCATAAACAAGCTCTAAATCATGTTTGATGCACTCTGGATACAAAGTTTTTTACAGAACTGTTCAAACTAGATGATTAGGAACACTGCAGACAATTTTCAGCAAGTTGCAGCATGGAAATACGGAAATAAGCACTTTTCCATAAACAAGCTCTAAATCATGTTTGATGCACTCTGGATAAAACTTTTTTAACTGTTATGTTTATTCGAGATGTTATGAAAACACTGTAGAATGCATAAATAAGCACTTTTCCATAAACAAGCTCTAAATCATGTTTGATGCACTCTGGATACAATGTTTTAAACATAACTGTTCAAACTAGATGATTAGGAACACTGCAGACAATTTTCAGCAAGTTGCAGCATGGAAATACGGAAATAAGCACTTTTCCATAAACAAGCTCTAAATCATGTTTGATGCACTCTGGATACAATGTTTTTTTACAGAACTGTTCAAACTAGATGATTAGGAATACTGCAGACAATTTTCAGCAAGTTGCAGCATGGAAATACGGAAATAAGCACTTTTCCATAAACAAGCTCTAAATCATGTTTGATGCACTCTGGATACAATGTTTTTTACAGAACTGTTCAAACTAGATGATTAGGAACACTGCAGACAATTTTCAGCAAGTTGCAGCATGGAAATACGGAAATAAGCACTTTTCCATAAACAAGCTCTAAATCATGTTTGATGCACTCTGGATACAATGTTTTTTACAGAACTGTTCAAACTAGATGATTAGGAATACTGCAGACAATTTTCAGCAAGTTGCAGCATGGAAATACGGAAATAAGCACTTTTCCATAAACAAGCTCTAAATCATGTTTGATGCACTCTGGATACAAAGTTTTTTACAGAACTGTTCAAACTAGATGATTAGGAACACTGCAGACAATTTTCAGCAAGTTGCAGCATGGAAATACGGAAATAAGCACTTTTCCATAAACAAGCTCTAAATCATGTTTGATGCACTCTGGATACAATGTTTTTTACAGAACTGTTCAAACTAGATGATTAGGAATACTGCAGACAATTTTCAGCAAGTTGCAGCATGGAAATACGGAAATAAGCACTTTTCCATAAACAAGCTCTAAATCATGTTTGATGCACTCTGGATACAACTTTTTTTACAGAACTGTTCAAACTAGATGATTAAACACTGCAGACAATTTATGAAGTTGCAGCATGTAAATGCATAAATAAGCACTTTTCCATAAACAAGCTCTAAATCATGTTTGATGCACTCTGGATACAATGTTTTTACAGAACTGTTCAAACTAGATGATTAGGAATACTGCAGACAATTTTCAGCAAGTTGCAGCATGGAAATACGGAAATAAGCACTTTTCCATAAACAAGCTCTAAATCATGTTTGATGCACTCTGGATACAAAGTTTTTTACAGAACTGTTCAAACTAGATGATTAGGAACACTGCAGACAATTTTCAGCAAGTTGCAGCATGGAAATACGGAAATAAGCACTTTTCCATAAACAAGCTCTAAATCATGTTTGATGCACTCTGGATACAAAGTTTTTTACAGAACTGTTCAAACTAGATGATTAGGAACACTGCAGACAATTTTCAGCAAGTTGCAGCATGGAAATACGGAAATAAGCACTTTTCCATAAACAAGCTCTAAATCATGTTTGATGATCTCTGGATACAATGTTTTTTACAGAACTGTTCAAACTAGATGATTAGGAATACTGCAGACAATTTTCAGCAAGTTGCAGCATGGAAATACGGAAATAAGCACTTTTCCATAAACAAGCTCTAAATCATGTTTGATGCACTCTGGATACAAAGTTTTTTACAGAACTGTTCAAACTAGATGATTAGGAACACTGCAGACAATTTTCAGCAAGTTGCAGCATGGAAATACGGAAATAAGCACTTTTCCATAAACAAGCTCTAAATCATGTTTGATGCACTCTGGATACAATGTTTTTTTTGTTAACTGTTCAAACTAGATGATTAGGAATACTGCAGACAATTTTCAGCAAGTTGCAGCATGGAAATACGGAAATAAGCACTTTTCCATAAACAAGCTCTAAATCATGTTTGATGCACTCTGGATACAATGTTTTAAACAGAACTGTTCAAACTAGATGATTAGAACACTGCAGACAATTTTCAGCAAGTTGCAGCATGG
>NW_024606949.1:0-14340 GCF_018296145.1 Oncorhynchus tshawytscha | reverse complement strand
CTCTCTCTTCCTTCTTTCCTTCTCTTTCCTTCTTTCCTTCTTTCTTCTCTTTCCTCTCTTTCCTTTCTCTCTCTTTCCTTCTCTCTCTCTCTCTTTCCTTCTCTCTCTCTTTCTTTCTCTCTCTCTCTTTCCTTCTTCTCTCTCTCTTTCCTTCTCTCTCTCTCTTTCCTCTCTTTCTCTCTCTTTCCTTCTCTCTCTTTCTCTCTTTCCTTCTCTCTCTCTCTCTTTCTCTCTCTTTCTTCTCTCTTTCTCTCTTTCCTTCTCTCTCTTTCCTTCTCTTCTTTTCCTTCTCTTTCCTTCTCCTTCTTTCCTTCTCTTTCCTTCTCTCCCTTCTCTTTCCTTCTCTCTCTCTTTCCTTCTTTCCTTCTCTTTCCTTCTCTCTCCTTCTCTTTCCTTCTCTCTCTCTCTTTCCTTCTCTCTTTCCTTCTCTTTCCTTCTCCTTCTCTTTCCTTCCTCTCTCTCCTTCTCTCTTTCCTTCTCTCTCTCTCTTTCCTTCTTCCTCTCTCTCTCTCTTTCCTTCTCTCTCTCTTCTCTCTCTTCTCTCTTTCTTCTCTCTTTCTCTTCTCTTTCCTTCTTCTCTCTTTCTCTCTTTCTCTCTCTCTCTTCTCTCTCTTTCTCTCTTCTCTCTTTCCTTCTCTCTCTCTCTCTCTTTCCTTCTCTCTCTCTCTCTTTCCTTCTTCCTCTCTCTCTTTCCTTCTCTCTCTTTCTCTTTCTCTCTTTCCTTCTCTCTTTCCTTCTCTCTCTCTCTCTTTCCTTCTCTCTTTCTCTCTCTTTTTCCTTCTCTCTTTCCTTTCTCTCTTTCCTCTTCTGTCTTTCCTTCTCTCTCTTTCTTTCCTTCTCTTCTCTCTCTCTTTCCTTCTCTCTTCTTTCCTTCTCTTTTTCCTTCTTTCTTTCCTTCTCTCTCTTTCCTTCTATCTTTCCTTCTCTCTCTTTCTCTTCTTTCCTTCTCTCTTTCTCTCTCTTTCCTTCTCTCTCTTCTTTCCTTCTCTCTTTCTCTCTTTCCTTCTCTCTCTCTTTCCTTCTTTCCTTCTCTCTCTTTCCTTCTCGCTCTCTTTCCTTCTCTCCTCTCTCTTTCCTTCTCTCTCTCTCTCTCTTTCCTTCTCTCTTTCCTTCTTTCTCTTCTCTCTTTCCTTCTCTCTTTCCTTCTTTCCTTCTCTCTCTCTCTTTTCCTTCTCTCTCTCTTTCCTTTCTTTCCTTCTCTTTCCTTCTCTTTCTCTTTCCTTCTCTCTTTCCTTCTCTCTCTTCTCTTTCTTTCTTCTCTCTTCTTTCCTCTCTTTCCTTCTTTCTCTCTCTTTCCTTCTCTTTTTCCTTCTTTCCTTCTTTCCTTCTCTTTCCTTCTCTTTCCTTCTCTCTCTTTCCTTCTCTCTTTCCTTCTCTCCTTCTCTTCTTCTTTCTCTCTTTCCTTCTTTCCTTCTTTCCTTCTCTTTCCTTCTCTTTCCTTCTCTCTCTCTCTTTCCTTCTCTCTCGCTCTCTTTCCTTCTTTCCATCTCTTTCCTTCTTTCCTTCTCTTTCCTTCTCTCTCCTTCTCTTTCCTTCTCTCTCTCTCTTTCCTTCTCTCTCCTTCTCTTTCCTTCTCTCTCTCTCTTTCCTTCCTTCTCTCTCTCTCTTTCCTTCTCTCTCTCTCTTTCCTTCTTTCCATCTCTTTCCTTCTTTCCTTCTCTTTCCTTCTCTCTCCTTCTCTTTCCTTCTCTCTCTCTCTTTCCTTCCTTCTCTCTCTCTCTTTCCTTCTCTCTCTCTTTCCTTCTCTCTCTCTCTCTCTTTCCTTCTCTCTCTCTCTCTTTCCTTCTCTCTTTCTCTCTTTCCTTCTCTCTCTCTCTTTCCTTCTTTCTTCTCTCTCTTTCCTTCTCTCTCTCACTCTTTCCTTCTCTCTCTCTCTTTTCCTTCTCTCTTTCTCTCTCTTTCCTTCTCTCTTTCCTTCTCTCTCTTCCTTCTTTCCTTCTCTTTCCTTCTTTCCTTCTCTCTCTCTCTCTCTTTCCTTCTCTCTCTCTTTCCTTCTCTTTCCTTCTCTTTCCTTCTCTCTCTCTCTTTTTCCTTCTCTCTTTCCTTCTCTTTCGCTCTCTTTCCTTCTCTCTCTCTCTCTCTTTCCTTCTCTCTTTCCTTCTCTCTCTCTCTCTTTCCTTCTCTCTCTTTCCTTCTCTCTCTCTTTCTCTTTCCTTTCTCTTCTCTCTCTTCTCTCTCTCTTTTCCTTCTCTCTTCCTTCTTTCCTTCTTTTTCTTCTCTTTCCTTCTTTCCTTCTCTCTTTCCTTCTCTTTCCTTCTCTCTCTCTTTTCCTTCTCTCTCTCTCTCTTTCCTTCTCTCTTTTCCTTCTTTCCTCTCTTTCCTTCTCTCTTCTCTTTCCTTCTCTCTCTTTCTTTCCTTCTCTCTCTCTCTTTCCTTCCTTCTCTCTCTCTCTTTCCTTCTCTCTCTCTCTCTCTTTCCTTCTCTCTCTCTCTTTTCCTTCTCTCTCTCTCTCTTTCCTTCTCTCTCTTCTCTTCTTTCTTCTCTTTCCATCTCTTTCCTTCTTTCCTTCTCTTTCCTTCTCTTTCCTTCTCTCTCTCTCTCTCTTTCCTTCTCTCTCTCTCTTTCCTTCTCTCTCTCTCTTTTCCTTCTCTCTTTCTCTCTCTTTCCTTCTCTCTCTTTCTTTCCTTCTCTCTCTCTCTCTCTTTCCTTCTCTTCTCTCTCTTTCCTTCTCTCTCTCTTTCTTTCCTTCTCTCTCTCTTTCTTTTTCCTTCTCTCTCTCTCTCTTCTCTTTCCTTCTCTCTCTCTCTTTCTCTCTCTCTCTTTCCTTCTCTCTCTCTTTTCTTTCTCTTCTCTTCTCTCTCTTTCCTTCTCTCTCTCTCTTTCCTTCTCTCTCTTTCCTTCTCTCTCTCTCTCTTCTCCTTCTCTCTCTCTCTCTTTCCTTCTCTCTCTCTCTTTCCTTCTCTCTCTCTCTTCTCTTCTCTCTCTCTCTCTCTTTCCTTCTCTCTCTCTCTCTCTTTCTCTCTCTCTCTCTCTTTCCTTCTCTCTCTCTCTTCTCTCTCTCTCTCTTTCCTTCTCTCTTTCCTTCTCTCTCTCTCTTTCCTTCTCTCTTTCTCTCTCTTTCCTTCTCTCTCTTTCCTTCTCTCTCTCTTTCCTTCTCTTTCTCTTTCCTTCTCTCTTTCCTTCTCTCTCTCTCTTTCCTTCTCTCTCTCTTTCCTTCTCTCTCTCTCTCTTTCCTTCTCTCTCTCTCTTTCCTTCTTTCCATCTCTTTCCTTCTTTCCATCTCTTTCCTTCTCTCTCTTCTCTTTCCTTCTCTTCTTCTCTTTCCTTCTCTCTCTCTCTCTCTTTCCTTCTCTCTCTCTTTCCTTCTCTCTCTCTCGCTCTTTCTTCTCTCTCTTTCCTTCTCTCTTTCCTTCTCTCTCTCTCTCTTTCCTTCTCTCTTTCTCTCTCTTTCCTTCTCTCTTTCCTGCTCTCTCTTTCCTTCTGTCTTTCCTTCTCTCTCTTTCTCTTTCCTTCTCTCTTTCCTTCTCTCTCTCTTTCCTTCTCTCTCTCTCTTTCCTTCTCTCTCTCTCTTTCCTTCTTTCCTTCTCTCTCTTTCCTTCTCTCTCTCTTTCTCTCTCTTTCCTTCTCTCTCTCTCTCTCTTTCCTTCTCTCTCTCTCTCTTTCCTTCTCTCTTTCTCTCTTTCCTTCTCTCTCTCTCTTTCCTTCTTTCTTCTCTCTCTTTCCTTCTCTTTCTCCTTCTCTCTCTCTCTTCTCTTTCTCTCTCTCTCTCTTTCCTTCTCTCTCTTTCCTTCTCTTCCTTCTCTCTCTTTCCTTCTCTCTCTCTTCTCTTTCTTCTTCCTTCTCTTTCCTTCTCTTTCCTTCTCTCTCTCTTCTCCTTCTCTTTCCTTTCTCTCTCTCTCTATATATCTCTTCTATTTATATATCTCTTATCTATATATAACCTTTTATCTCTCTTTCCTTCTCTCTCTCTCTCTCTTTCCTTCTCTCTCTCCTTCTTCTCATATCTCCTTTCTCTCTCTCTTTCTTTCTCTCTCTTTCTCTTTCTCTCTCTTTTCTCTTTCTCTCTCTTTCCTTCTCTCTTCTTTCCTTCTCTTTCCTCTCTTTCTTTCTTTCCTCTCTCTTTCCTTCTCTCTCCTTCTTTTCCTTCTCTCTCTCTCTTTCCTTCTCTCTCTCTCTCTTCTTTCCTTCTCTCTTTCTCTTTCCTTCTCTCTCTTCTTTCCTTCTTTCCTTCTCTCTCTCTTTCCTTCTCTCTCTTTCCTTCTCTTTCCTTCTTTTTTCTCTCTCTCTCTCTTTCCTTCTCTCTTCTCTTTCCTTCTCTCTTCTCTTTCTTCTCTTTCCTCTCTCTTTTCCTTCTCTTTCCTTCTTTTCTTCTTTCCTTCTCTCTCTCTCTTTCCTTCTCTCTTTCTCTCTCTTTCTCTTTCTTTCTTCTTTCCTTCTCTCTCTCTTTTTCTTCTTTCCTTCTCTCTCTTTCCTTCTCTCTCTTTCCTTCTCTCTCTCTCTTTCCTTCTCTCTTTCTCTCTTTTCCTTCTCTCTTTCCTTCTTTCCTTCTTTCCTTCTCTTTCCTTCTCTTCTCTCTCTCTTTCTCTTTCCTTCTCTCTCTCTTTCCTTCTCTTTCCTTCTCTTTCCTTCTCTCTCTCTCTTTCCTCTCTCTCTTTCCTCTCTCTCTCTCTCTTTCCTTCTCTCTCTCTCTCTCTTTTCCTTCTCTCTTTCCTTCTTTCCTCTCTCTTTCCTTCTCTCTCTTTCCTTCTCTCTCTCTCTCTTTCCTTCTCTCTCTCTCTCTTCTCTCTCTCTCTCTTTCCTTCTCTCTCTTTCCTTCTCTCTCTCTCTCGCTCTCTCTTTCCTCTCTTTCCTTCTTTCCTTCTTTCCTTCTCTTTCCTTCTTTCCTTCTTTCCTTCTCTTTCCTTCTCTTTCCTTCTCTTTCCTTCTCTCTTTCTCTTTCCTTCTCTCTCGCTCTCTTTCCTTCTTTCCATCTCTTTCCTTCTTTCCATCTCTTTCCTTCTCTCTTCTCTTTCCTTCTCTTCCTTCTCTTTCCTTCTCTCTCTCTTTTCCTTCTCTTCTCTTCTCTTCTCTTTCCTTCTTTCTCTCTCTCTTTCTCTCTCTCTCTTTCTTTCTCTCTCTCTCTCTTTCCTTCTTTCCATCTCTTTCCTTCTTTCCATCTCTCTTTCCTTCTTTCCTTCTCTTTCCTTCTCTTCCTTCTCTTTCCTTCTCTCTTTCTCTTTCCTTCTTCTCTCTCTCTCTTTCCTTCTCTCTCTCTCTCTTTCCTTCTCTCTCTCTCTTTCCTTCTTCTCTTCTCTCTCTTTCTTTCTCTTCTTCTCTCTTTCCTTCTCTCTCTCTCTTTCCTCTCTCTTTCTCTCTTTCCTTCTTTCCTTCTCTCTCTCTCTTTCCTTCTCTCTCTCTTTTCTTCTCTTTCCTTCTCTTTCTCTTCTCTCTCTCTCTCTCTCTCTTTCCTTCTCTCTCTTCTTTCCTTCTCTCTTCTCTCTTTCCTTCTTTCCTTCTCTTTTCCTTCTCTCTCTCTTTCCTTCTCTCTCTCTTTCCTTCTCTCTCTCTCCTTCTCTCTCTCTCGCTCTTTCCTTCTCTCTTTCCTTCTCTCTCTCTCTTTCCTTCTCTCTTTCTCTCTCTTTCCTTCTCTCTCTTTCGTTCTTTCCTTCTCTTTCCTTCTCTCTCTCTCTTTCCTTCTCTTTCTCTTTCCTTCTCTCTTTCCTTCTCTCTCTCTCTTTCCTTCTCTCTCTCTCTTTCCTTCTCTCTCTCTCTCTCTCTCTTTCCTTCTCTCTTTCTCTTTCCTTCTCTCTCTCTCTCTTTCCTTCTCTCTCTCTCTCTTTCCTTCTTTCTCTCTCTTTCTCTTTCCTTCTCTTTCCTTCTCTCTCCTTCTCTTTCCTTCTCTTCCTTCTCTCTTTCTTCTTTCCTTCTCTTCTCTCTCTTCTTTCTCTCTCTCTCTTTTCCTTCTCTCTTCTCTTTCTCTCTCTCTTTCTTTCTTCTCTCTCTCTCTCTCTTCTCCTTCTCTCTCTCTCTTTCTTCTCTCTCTCTCTCTCTTTCTCTTTCTTCTCTCTCTTTCTTTTTCCTTCTCTCTTCTCTCTCTTTCCTTCTCTCTCTTTTCCTTCTCTTCTTTCTTCTTCTCTCTCTTTCCTTCTCTCTCTCTCTCTTTCCTTCTCTCTCTCTTTTTCTCTTCTTTCTTCTCTCTTTCCTTCTCTCTCTCTTTTCCTTCTCTCTCTCTCTTTTCCTTCTCTCTCTCTCTCTTTCTCTCTCTCTTTCCTTCTCTCTTTCCTTCTCCTTCTTTCTTTCTTCTCTCTCTCTTTCCTTCTCTCTCTCTCTCTTTCCTTCTCTCTTTCCTTCTCTCTCTTCTCTCTCTCTCTCTCTTTCCTTCTCTCTCTTTCTTTCTCTCTCTCTCTTTTCCTTCTCTCTTCTCTCTCTCTTTCCTTCTCTCTCTCTTTCTCTCTCTTTCCTTTCCTTCTCTCTCTTTCCTTCTCTCTCTCTTTCCTTCTCTCTCTCCTCTCTTTCCTTCTCTCTCTCTTTCCTTCTCTCTTTCCTTCTCTCTCTCTCTCTTTCCTTCTCTCTCTTTCCTTCTCTCTCTCTTTCCTTCTCTCCTTCTCTCTCTCCCTCTTTCCTTCTCTCTTTCTCTCTCTTTCCTTCTCTCTCTTTCCTTCTCTCTCCCCTTTCTCTCTCTCTTTCCTTCTCTCTTTCCTTCTCTTTCTTTCCTTCTCTCTTTCCTTCTCTCTCTTTCCTTCTCTCTTTCCTTCTCTTTCCTTCATTCCTTCTCTCTCTCTCTCTTTCCTTCTCTTTCCTTCTCTCTCTCTCTTTCCTTCTCTCTTTCCTTCTCTTTCCTTCCCCCTCTCTTTCTTTCCTTCTCTCTCTCTCTTTCCTTCTCTCTCTCTCCTTCTCTCTCTCGCTCTCTCTTTCCTTCTTTCCTTCTTTCCTTCTCTTTCCTTCTTTCCTTCTCTTTCCTTCTCTCTCTCTCTTTCCTTCTCTTTCCTTCTCTTTCCTTCTCTCTCTCTCTTTCCTTCTCTCTCTCTCTTTCCTTCTCTCTCTTTCCTTCTCTCTCTCTCTTTCCTTCTCTCTTTCCTTCTCTCTCTCTTTTCCTTCTCTCTTTCTTCTCTCTCTCTCTCTCTCTCTCTTTCCTTCTCTCTCTCTCTCTCTCTTTCCTTCTCTCTCTCTTTCCTTCTTTCTTTCCTTCTCTCTCTTTCCTTCTCTCTTTCCTTCTCTCTCTCCTTCTCTCTTTCCTTTCTTCTCTTTCCTTCTTTCTTTCTCTTTCCTTCTCTTTCCTTCTCTCTCTCTCTTTCTTCTCTCTTCTCTTTCCTTCTTTCCTTCTCTTTCCTTCTTTCCTTTCTCTTTCCTTCTCTCTTCCTTCTCTCTTTCCTTCTTTCTTCTCTCTCTCTTTCTTTCCTTCTCTTTCCTTCTCTTTCCTTCTCTTTTCCTTCTCTTTCCTTCTCTCTCTCTCTCTCTTTCCTTCTCTCTCTCTCTTTCCTTCTCTCTCTCTTTCCTTCTCTCTCTCGCTCTCTCTTTCCTTCTCTCTCTTTCCTTCTCTCTCTCTCTTCTCTCTCTCTCTCTCTCTTTCCTTGTCTCTCTCTTTCCTTCTCTCTCTCTCTCCTTCTCTCTCTCGCTCTCTCTTTCCTTCTTTCCTTCTTTCCTTCTTTCCTTCTCTTTCCTTCTCTCTCTCTCTCTCTTTCCTTCTCTTTCCTTCTCTCTCTCTCTTTCCTTCTCTCTCTTTCCTTCTCTCTCTTTCCTTCTCTCTCTCTCTCTCTTTCCTTCTCTCTTTCCTTCTCTCTCTCTCTCTTTCCTTCTTTCCTTCTCTCTCTTTCCTTCTCTCTCTTTCTCTCTTTCCTTCTCTCTCTTTCCTTCTCTCTCTTTCCTTCTCTCTCTTTCTCTCTTTCCTTCTCTCTTTCCTTCTCTCTCTTTCCTTCTCTCTCTCTCTTTCCTTCTCTCTTTCCTTCTCTTCTCTCTCTCTTTCCTCTCTCTCTCTTCTCTTCTTCTTCTCTCTCTTTCCTTCTTTCTCTCTTTCCTTCTCTCTCTCTCTTTTCTCTCTCTCTTTCCTTCTCTCTCTTTCTCTCTTTCTTTCTCTCTCTCTCTCTTTTTCCTTCTCTTTCCTTCTCTCTCTCTCTTTCCTTCTTTCCTTCTTTCTTTCTCTTTCCTTCTCTTTCCTTCTCTCTCTTTCCTTCTCTTTCTCTCTCTTTCCTTCTCTCTCTCTCTTTCCTTCTCTCTCTTTCCTTCTCTCTCTCTCTCTTTCCTTCTCTCTTTCTCTCTCTTTCCTTCCCTCTTTCCTTCTCTCTCTCTCTCTTTCCTTCTCTCTTTCTCTCTCTTTCCTTCTCTCTTTCCTTCTCTCTCTCTCTCTCTCTCTCTCTCTCTCTTTCCTTCTCTCTCACTCTTCTTCTCTCTCTCAATCTCTCTTTCCTTCTCTCTCTCTCTCCTTCTCTCTCTCTCTCATTCCTTCTCTCTCTCTCTCTCCTTCTCTCTCTCGCTCGCTCTTTCCTTCTCTTTCCTTCTCTCTCTCCCTCTTTCCTTCTTTCCTTCTTTCCTTCTCTTTCCTTCTTTCCTTCTCTTTCCTTCTCTCTCTCTCTTTCCTTCTCTTTCCTTCTCTTTCCTTCTCTCTCTCTTTCCTTCTCTCTTTCTCTTTCCTTCTCTCTTTCCTTCTCTCTCTCCTTCTCTCTCTCTCTCTTTCCTTCTCTCTCTCTCTTTCCTTCTCTCTCTTTCTCTCTCTCTCTCTCTCTTTCCTTCTCTCTCTTTCCTTCTCTCTCTTCTCTCTCTCTTTCCCTCTCTCTCTCTCTCTTTCCTTCTCTCTTCTCTTTCCTTCTTTCCTTCTTTCCTTCTCTTTCTTCTCTCTCTCTCCTTCTCTTTCCTTCTCTCTCTCTCTTTCCTTCTCTCTTTCTCTTTCCTTCTCTTTCCCTCTCTCTCTCTCTCTCTTTCCTTCTTCTTTCCTTCTCTCTCTTTTCCTTCTCTCTCTTTCCTTCTCTCTCTTTTCCTTCTCTCTTTCCTTCTCTCTCTCTCTCTTTTCCTTCTCTCTCTCTTTTCCTTCTTTCCTTCTCTCTCTCTCTTTCCTTCTCTCTCTCTTTCCTTCTCTCTTTCCTTCTCTCTCTCTCTCTTTCCTTCTCTCTCTCTCTTTCCTTCTCTCTCTCTCTCTTTCCTTCTCTCTCTTTCCTTCTCTCTCTCTCTTTCCTTCTCTCTCTCTCTCTTTCCTTCTCTCTCTCTTTCCTTCTCTCTCTCTCTTTCCTTCTCTCTCTCTTTCCTTCTCTCTCTCTCTTTCTTTCTCTCTCTCTCTTTCCTTCTCTCTGTCCTTCTCTCTTTCCTTCTCTCTTTCCTTCTCTCTCTCTTTCCTTCTCTCTCTTTCCTTCTCTCTCTCTCTCTTTCCTTCTCTTTCCTTCTCTCTCTCTCTTTCCTTCTCTCTCTCTCTTTCCTTCTCTCTCTCTTTCCTTCTCTTTCCTTCTTTCCTTCTCTTTCCTTCTCTCTCTCTTTCCTTCTCTCCTTCTCTTTCCTTCTCTCTCTCTTTCCTTCTCTCTCTTTCCTTCTCTCTTTCTCTCTCTTTCCTTCTCTCTCTCTCTCTCTTTCCTTCTCTCTCTCTCTTTCCTTCTCTCTCTCTCTCTCTTTCCTTCTCTCTCTTTCCTTCTCTCTCTCTCTCTCTCCCTCTCTCTCTTTCCTTCTCTCTCTCTTTCCTTCTCTCTCTCTCTTTCCTTCTTTCCTTCTTTCCTTCTCTTTCCTTCTCTTTCCCTCTCTCTCCCTCTTTCCTTCTCTCTTTCTCTCTCTTTCTTTCTCTCTTTCCTTCTCTCTCTCTTTCCTTCTCTCTCTTTCCTTCTCTCTCTCTTTCCTTCTCTCTTTCCTTCTCTCTCTCTCTCTCTTTTCCCTTCTCTCTCTCTCTTTCCTTCTTTCCTTCTCTCTCTTTCCTTCTCTCTCTCTCTTTCCTTCTCTCTCTCTTTCTCTCTCTTTCCTTCTCTCTCTCTCTCTTTCTCTCTCTTTCCTTCTCTCTCTCTCTCTCTCTTTCCTTCTCTCTCTCTCTTTCCTTCTCTCTCTTTCCTTCTCTCTCTCTTTCCTTCTCTCTCTCTCTCTTCTTTCCTTCTCTTTCCCTCTCTTTCCTTCTCTCTCTCTTTCCTTCTCTCTCTCTCTTTCCTTCTCTCTTTCCTTCTCTCTTTCCTTCTCTCTTTCCTTCTCTCTTTCCTTCTCTCTTTCCTTCTCTCTCTCTTTCCTTCTCTCTCTTTCCTTCTCTCTCTCTCTCTCTTTCCTTCTCTTTCCTTCTCTCTCTCTCTTTCCTTCTCTCTCTCTCTTTCCTTCTCTCTCTCTTTCCTTCTCTTTCCTTCTTTCCTTCTCTCTCTTTCCTTCTCTCTCTCTCTCTTTCTCTCTCTTTTCTCTTCTCTCTCTCTTTTCCTTCTCTCTCTCTCTTTCTCTTTCTCTCTTTCCTTCTCTCTCTCTTTCCTTCTCTCTCTTTCCTTCTCTTTCTCTCTCTTTCCTTCTCTCTCTCTTCCTTCCTTCTCTCTTTCCTTCTCTCTTTCCTTCTCTCTTTCCTTCTCTTTTCCTTCTCTCTCTCTTTTTCTCTTCTCTCTTTTCCTTCTCTCTTTCCTTCTCTCTCTTTCCTTCTCTCTCTCTTTTCCTTCTCTTTCCTTCTCTCTTCTCTTTCTTCTCTTCTTTCTTTCTCTCTCTCTCTTTCCTTCTCTCTTCTTTCCTTCTCTCTCTCTCTTTTCCTTCTCTCTCTTTCCTTCTCTCTCTTTCCTTCTCTTCTCTTTCTCTTCTCTTTCTCTCTCTCTCTTCTCTCTTTCTTCTCTCTCTCTCTTCTCTCTTTCCTTCTCTCTCTCTTTCCTTCTCTTTCTTTCTCTTCTCTCTCTTCTCTCTTTCTCTCTTTCCTTCTCTCTTTCTTTCTTTCTTCTCTCTCTCTTTCCTTCTCTCTCTCTCTTTCCTTCTCTTTCTCTCTTTCCTTCTCTCTCTTCTCTTCTTTCCTTCTCTCTCTCTCTTTTCCTTCTCTCTTTCTTCTCCTTCTCTCTCTTTTCCTTCTCTCTCTCTCTCTCTTTCCTTTCTCTCTTTCCTTCTCTCTCTTTTCCTTCTCTCTTTCTTCTCTCTTTCCTCTCTCTTTCCTTCTCTCTCTTCTTTCCTTCTCTCTCTTTTCCTTCTCTCTTTCTCTTTCCTTCTCTTTCCTTCTCTCTTTTCCTTCTCTCTTTCCTTCTCTCTCTCTTTCCTTCTCTTTCTTTTCCTTCTCTTTCCTTCTCTTTCCTTCTCTTTCCTTCTTCTCTCTTTCCTTCTCTCTCCTTCTTTCCTTCTTTCCATCTCTTTCCTTCTTTCCTTCTCTTTCCTTCTCTCTCCTTCTCTTTCCTTCTCTCTCTCTCTTTCCTTCTCTTTCCTTCTCTTTGCTTCTCTCTTTCTCTTTCCTTCTCTCTTTCCTTCTCTCTCTCTTCTCTTTCCTTCTCTCTCTCTTTCCTTCTCTCTCTCTCTTCTCTCTCTCTCTTTCCTTCTCTCTCTCTTCCTTCTCTCTCTCTTTCTCTTCTCTCTTCTTCCTTCTTCTCTTTTCCTTCTCTCTCTTTCCTTCTCTCTCTCTCTTTCTTTCCTTCTTTCCTTCTCTTTCCTTCTCTTTCCTTCTCTTTCCTTCTTTCTCTTTCTTCTTTCCTTCTCTTTCCTTCTTCTCTCTCTTTCCTTCTCTCTCTCTTTCCTTCTCTCTTTCCTTCTCTCTCTCTTTCTCTTTTCTCTTCTCTCTTTCCTTCTCTTTCTTCTTTCTCTCTTCCTTCTTTCTTTCTCTCTCTTTCCTTCTCTCTCTTTCTCTCTTTCCTTCTCTCTTCTTTCCTTCTCTCTCTTTCCTTCTCTCTCTTTCTCTCTTTCCTTCTCTTTTCCTTCTCTCTCTCCTTCTCTTTCCTCTCTTTCCTTCTCTCTTTCCTTTCTCTTTCTCTCTCTTTCCTTCTCTCTCTCTCTCTTTCCTTCTCTCTCTCTCCTTCTCTCTTTCCT
Source organism: Oncorhynchus tshawytscha (assembly GCF_018296145.1). Classification (NCBI taxonomy): domain Eukaryota; kingdom Metazoa; phylum Chordata; class Actinopteri; order Salmoniformes; family Salmonidae; genus Oncorhynchus; species Oncorhynchus tshawytscha. The sequence continues at coordinate 2,496 of NW_024606949.1, read as the reverse complement.
TCTCTCTCTCTTTCCTTCTCTTCTCTCTCTTTTCTTCTCTCTTTCCTTCTCTCTCTCTCTCTTCTCTTTCTTTCCTTCTCTTTCCTTCTTTCCTTCTCTTTCCTTCTTTCCTTCTCTCTCTCTTTCCTTCTCTTTCCTTCTCTCTCTCTCTTTCCTTCTCTCCTTCTTTCCTTCTCTCTCTTTCCTTCTCTCTCTCTCTTTCCTTCTCTCTCTCTCTTTCTCTCTATATCTTTCCTTCTCTCTCTCTCTTTCCTTCTCTCTCTCTCTCTCTTTCCTTCTCTCTTTCCTTCTCTCTCTCTCCTTCTCTCTCTTCTCTCTCTTTCCTTCTCTCTCTCTCTTCCTTCTCTCTTTCTCTCTCTCTCTTTCCTTCTCTCTCTCTTTCCTTCTCTCTTTCTCTTTCCTTTCCTTCTCTCTCTTTCTTTCCTTCTCTCTTTCCTTCTCTTTCCTTCTCTTTCTCTTTCCTTCTCTTTTTCCTTCTCTTTCCTTCTTTCCTTCTCTTTCTCTTTCTCTTCTCTTTCCTTCTCTTTCCTTCTTTCCTTCTCTCTCTTTCCTTCTCTCTCTCTCTTTCCTTCTCTCTTTCTCTCTTTCCTTCTCTCTCTCTCTCTTTCCTTCTCTCTCTTTCTCTCTCTTCTCTCTCTTCTTTCTCTCTCTCTCTCTTTCTTCTCTCTTTCTCTTTCCTTCTCTCTCTTTCCTTCTCCTTCTCTCTTTCCCTCTCTTTCCTCTCTCTTTCCTTCTCTCTCTCTCTTTCTTTCTTTCCTTTCTCTCTCTCTCTTTCCTTCTCTCTCTCTCTTTTTCTTCTCTTTCCCTCTCTTTCCTTCTTTCCTTCTTTTCTTCTCTCTCTTTCCTTCTTCTCTCTTTCCTTCTCTCTTTCCTTCTCTTCTCTCTCTTTTTCTCTTCTCTCTCTTTCCTTCTCTCTCTTTCCTTCTCTCTCTCTTTCCTTCTCTCTCTCTCTTTCCTTCTCTCTTTCTCTCTCTTTCTCTCTCTTTCCTTCTCTCTTTCTCTTTCCTTCTCTCTCTTTCCTTTCTCTCTCTTTCCTTCTCTTTCTCTCTTTCCTTCTCTCTCCTTTCCTTCTCTTCTCTCTCCTTTCTTTCTCTCTTTCCTTCTCTCTTTCCTTCTTTTTCCTTCTCTCTCTCTTTCCTTCTCTCTTTTCCTTCTCTCTCTCTCTTTCTCTCTTTCCTTCTCTCTCTCTCTTTCCTTCTCTCTCTCTCTTTCCTTCTCTCTCTCTTTTTCTCTTTCCTTCTTTCCTTCTCTTTCCTTCTCTCTCTTTTCCTTCTCTCCTTCTTCTCTTTCTCTCTCTCTTTCCTTCTCTCTCTTTCCTTCTCCTTCTCTCTCTTTCCTTCTCTCTCTCTCTCTTTCCTTCTCTCTCTCTCTTTCTTTCCTTCTCTCTTTCCTTCTCTCTTTCCTTCTCTCTCTTCCTTCTCTCTCTCTTTCCTTCTCTCTCTCTCTCTTTCTCTCTCTTTCCTTCTCTCTCTCTTTCTTCTTTCCTTCTTTCCTTCTCTTTCCCTCTTTCCTTCTCTTTCCTTCTTTTTTCTCTCTCTCTTTCCTTCTCCTTCTCTCTCTCTCCTTCTCTCTCTTTCCTTCTCTCTCTCTTTCCTTCTCTCTTTCCTTCTCTTCTCTCTCTTTCCTTCTCTCTCTCTTTCCTTCTTTCCTTCTATATCTTTAACCATCTTTCCTTCTCTCTCTTTCCTTCTCTTTCCTTCTCTTTCCCTCTATTTCCTTCTTTTATATATATATATCTCTTTCCTTCTTTCTTTCTCTCTCTCTTTCCTTCTCTTTCTTTCTCTTTCCTTCTTTCCTTCTCTTTCCTTCTTTCCTTCTCTCTCTCTTTCCTTCTCTCTTTCCTTCTCTCTCTCTCTTTCCTTCTCTCTCTTTCCTTCTCTCTTTCCTTCTCTCTTTCTCTCTCTTTCCTTCTCTCTCTTTCCTTCTCTCTCTTTCCTTCTCTCTCTCTCTTTCCTTCTCTTTCCTTCTCTCTCTCTCTTTCCTTCTCTCTCTCTCTTTCCTTCCTTCTTTTCCCTCTCTTTCCTTCTTTCCTTCTCTTTTCCTTCTCTTTCCTTCTTTCCTTTTCTCTCTCTCTTTCTCTCTCTTTCCTTCTCTCTCTCCTCATTCCTTCTCTCTTTTTTTCCTTCTCTTTCTTTCTCTCTCTTTCCTTCTTTCCCTCTCTTTCCTTATCTCTCTCTTTCCTTATCTCTCTCCTCTTTCCTTCTTCTTTTTTTCCTTCTCTCTTTCCTTCTCTCTTTCCTTCTCTCTCTTTCCTTCTCTCTCTTTCCATTCTCTCTCTCTTTCTTTCTTTCTCTTTCCTTCTCTCTCTCTTTCCTTCTCTCTCTCTCTTCTTTCCTTCTCTCTTTTTCCTTCTCTCTCTCCTTCTCTTTCCTTCTCTCCTTCTCTTTCCTTCTCTCCTTTCTCTTTCCTTCTCTCTCATTTCCTTCTCTTTCCTTCTCTCCTTCTCTTTCCTTCTCTCTCGCTTTCCTTCTCTCTCTTTTTCCTTCTCTTCTCTCT
>NW_024606948.1:0-14335 GCF_018296145.1 Oncorhynchus tshawytscha | reverse complement strand
CTTCAACCCTGTCACGCTGGCCTCCGAGTGGAGGTACTTTATGTTAGATGACATGTGTCACTAGGCTCACCCCTCCTCTAGCTCTCTCTTCTCTCATCTCTCTCCCTCCCTACTCCAGAGAGACACAGATCTGTTGTTGGTCTGGTACTGTGGTTGTCCCCTGTTTTAACAGATCTCTCCTCCCTACTCAGAGAGACAGATCTGTTGCTGGTCTGGTACTGTGTTTGTCCCCTGTTTTAACAGATCTCTCCCTCCCTACTCTAGAGAGACAGATCTGTTGCTGGTCTGGTACTGTGGTTGTCCCCTGTTTTAACAGATCTCTCCCCTCTCTCCCTCCTATTCCAGAGAGACACAGATCTGTTGCTGGTCTGGTACTGAGGTTGTCCCCTGTTTTAACAGATCTCTCCCTCCCTATTCCAGAGATACACAGATCTGTTGCTGGTCTAGTACTGTGGTTGTCCCCTGTTTTAACAGATCTCTCCCTCCCTACTCCAGAGAGAGACAGATCTGTTGCTGGTCTGGTACTGTGGTTGTCCCTGTTTTAACAGATCTCTCCTCCCTACTCTAGAGAGAGACAGATCTGTTGCTGGTCTGGTACTGTGGTTGTCCCCTGTTTTAACAGATCTCTCCCTCCCTACTCCAGAGATACACAGATCTGTTGCTGGTCTGGTACTGTGGTTGTTTTAGCAGACCCCTGTTTTAGCAGACAAGTCATGCTATGTTATTTTAGATCACATGACCCACTAGGCTCTGAGCATTGCTAACGTAACGTAGCAGGTGTAAAAGAAACGCCTGAGAGGGATGCCTCACGTTCTGATCATGATGAGAAAACAATAACTGTCGGGTGGTTCTCTTCTGTATTTTTCAAGCAATAAGTGTGGAGGAGGAGTTAAATTGGATTGTCTGGAAACCACTTCAGATAGTACGCTAGCATGTGTCCTAGCTAGTCTTGTTAATATAAACCCCTTCAGAGTATACTAGCATGTGTTCTAGCTAGTCTTGTTAATATAAACCCCTTCAGAGGTATACTAGCATGTGTCTAGCTAGCTGTAGGATGTGTCTAGCTAGTTGTGGTCTTGTTAGTTTCTCTGTCTCTCCTCCTCTCCTCTCCCTCCTCCTCTCCCTCTTCTCCTCTCCTTCTCTCCTCCTCTCCCCTCCCTTCCCTCTCTCCCTCTCCCCTCCTCCTCTCCCTCTTCTCCTCTCCCTCTCTCCTCCTCTCCCTCTCTCCTCCTCTCCCTCTCTCTTCTTCTCCCTCTCTCCTCCTCTTCATCTCTCCTCCTCTCCCCTCCCTTCCATCTCCCCCTCTCTCCTCCTCTTCATCTCTCCCTCCTCTCCCCTCCTTCCATCTACCCCTCTCTCCTCCTCTTCATCTCTCCTCCTCTCCCTCCTCCAGAGAGTGACAGATCTGTTGCCGGCCTGGTACTACAACTTCCGTGTTACCATGGTGACGTGGGGGCGATCCCCCTCTCAGCTGCTGTGACAGCTCTACTGTTAGCTTTGTTACAGGTACCACACACACACACACACACACACCCCAATGGCACCACGCACACACACCACACACAAACCCACCCCATGGCACCACACACACACACCACACAAAACCCACACCATGGCACCACACACACTATAGCACCACACACACTATGGCACCACACACCCCATAGCACCACACACCCCATAGCACTACACACCATGGCACCACACCCCCCATAGCACCACACACACCATGGCACCACATCCTCATGTCCTCCTGCTCTGCCCCAGCTCCTGAGGCCCCCCCACATCTCGTCAGTAGACTACAACCATGGGACTCTGTACGTCCGCTGGACCTACGGGGAGCTCTTCATAGACATGTCCCACAGCAGGATGCTACACTGGCAGGTCACAGCTCACGGCAGAAGGGATCCAGAGGACTTACTCCACTGATGTGAGTCACTGACACCTCAGACCTCCATGCCTCCATGCCTCCAGACCTCCCACCTCAGACCTCCAGACCTCCAGACCTCAGACCTCCAGACCTCCACACCTCCACACCTCAGACCTCCACACCTCCAGACCTCCACACCTCCAGACCTCCACACCTCCACACCTCCAGACCTTCATACCTCCAGACCTCCACACCTTCACACCTCCAGACCTCCACACCTTCACACCTCCAGACCTCCACACCACACCTCCAGACCTCCAGACCTCCACACCACACCTCCAGACCTCCACACCTCCAGACCTCCACACCTCCACACCTTCACACCTCCAGACCTCCACCCTCCATACATCCAGACCCCCAGACCTCCACACCTCCATACCTCCACACCACACCTCCAGACCTCCACACCTCCAGACCTCCACACCTCCACACCACACCTCCAGACCTCCACACCTCCAGACCTCCACACCCCCAGACCTCCATACCTCCCCCACCTCCAGACCTCCACCCACACCTCCAGACCTCCATACCTCCAGACCTCCATACCTCCCCCACCTCCACACCACACCTCCAGACCTCCATACCTCCAGACCTCCAGACCTCCACACCACATCACACCTCCAGACCTCCACACCTCCAGACCTCCACCCACACCTCCAGACCTCCACACCTCCAGACCTCCATACATCCCCACCTCCACACCACACCTCCAGACCTCCACACCACACCTCCAGACCTCCAGATCTCAGACCTCCACACCCCAAGACCTCCATACCTCCCCACCTCCAGACCTCCACCCACACCTCCAGATCTCCAGACCTCCACACCACACCTCCAGACCTCCACACCTCCAGACCTCCACACTATTTATCCCTCTTATAGCTTGGGGAGTAGAAGCTGTTCAGTGTCCTGTTGGTTCCAGACTTGATGCATCGGTACCGCTTGCCGTGTGGTAGCAGAGAGAACAGTCTATGACTTGGGTGGCTGGAGTCTTTGACAATTTCTAGGGCCTTCCTCTGACACCACCTGGTATAGAGTTCCTGGAAGGCAGGGAGCTCGGCCCCCGGTAATGTGTTGGGCTGTACACAATACTCTCTGTATCACCTTGCGGTCGGATGTCGAGCGATACCAGGCGGTGAGGCAGCCAGTCAAAATGCTCTCAATGGTGCAGCTGTAGAACCTTTTGAGGATCTGAGAACTAATGCCAAACCTTTTCAGCCTCCTGAGGGTGTGATCTTGTCATATCAGTGTGTGTAGTGTTTTCCTGACAGTGTGTTATCCCTGTCCTCCCTGCAGGTCACCGTAATGTGATGGGTGCCAGTCTGGCCCTGACAGTGTGTTATCCCTGTTCCCCCTGCAGGTCATCCGTAATGTGATGGGTGCCAGTCTGGCCCTGCCTCCAGGAGACATTTATAACCTGACTGTATCAGCCTGTACCGAAGGCAAACGCAACTCCTCTGTCCCCAACATCATTAAACTGGGTACGCACATACACACACACACACACACGCACACACACACGCACACACACACACACACACACACCAGGGGGTCTCTGGGACATCTTGTCTCAATGCAGCAACAAAAGGTTGTAGAGAAACAGAGGGAGAATGACATTAAAGAGAGTAGCCAGAGAAGAGGATTGGAGAAGGAGCCTGTTAACCCAATCCAGCTTCCAACATGTCCTCACTTCTCACTTTGACATCGGTGTTCAATGACCAAATGGAGCCAAACGGACAAACTATCAGCTCCTCTGAGAAGCCACTACAGTCGTGGCCAAAAGTTTTGAGAATGACACAAATATTAATTTTCACAAAGTCTGCTGCCTCAGTTTGTATGATGGCAATTTGCATATACTCCAGAATGTCATGAAGAGTGATCAGAGGAATTGCAATTAACTGCAAAGTCCCTCTTTGCCATGCAAATTAACTGAATCCCCCCCCAAAAAAACATTTCCACTGCATTTCAGCCTTGCCACAAAAGGACCAGCTGACATCATGTCAGTGATTCTCTCGTTAACACAGGTGTGAGTGTTGACGAGGACAAGGCTGTAGATCACTCTGTCATGCTGATTGAGTTCGAATAACAGACTGGATGCTTCAAAAGGAGGGCGGTGCTTGGAATCATTATTCTTCCTCTATCAACCATGGTTACCTGCAAGGAAACACGTGCCGTCATCATTGCTTTGCACAAAACGGGCTTCACAGGCAAGGATATTGCTGCCAGTAAGATTACACCTAAATCAACCATTTATCGGATCATCAAGAACTTCAAGGAGAGCGGTTCAGTTGTTGTGAAGAAGGCTTCAGGGCGCCCAAGAAAGTCCAGCAAGCTCCAGGACCGTCTCCTAAAGTTGATTCAGCTGCGGGATCGGGGCACCACCAATACAGAGCTTGCTCAGGAATGGCAGCAGGCAGGTGTGAGTGCATCTGCACGCACAGCGAGGTGAAGACTTTCGGAGGAGGGCCTGGTGTCAAGAAGGGCAGCAAAGAAGGCACTTCTCTCCAGGAAAAACATCAGGGACAGACTGATATTCTGCAAAAGGTACAGGGATTGGACCGCTGAGGACTGGGGTAAAGTCATTTTCTCTGATGAATCCCCTTTCCGATTGTTTGGGGCATCCGGAAATAAAGCTTGTCTGGAGAAGACAAGGTGAGCGCTACCATCAGTCCTGTGTCATGCTAACAGTAAAGCATCCTGAGACCATTCATGTGTGGGGTTGCTTCTCAGCCAAGGGAGTGGGCTCACTCACAATGTTGCCTAAGAACACAGCCATGAATAAAGTATGGTACCAACACATCCCCCGAGAGCAACTTCTCCCAACCATCCAGGAACAGTTTGGTGACGAACAATGCCTTTTCCAGCATGATGGAGCACCTTGCCATAAGGCAAAAGTGATAACTAAGTGGCTCTGGGAACAAAACATCAATATTTTGGGTCCATGGCCAGGAAACTCCCCAGACCTTAATCCCATTGAGAACTTGTGGTCAATCCCCAAGAGGCGGGTGGACAAACAAAAACCCACAAATTCTGACAAACTCAAGCATTGATTATGCAAGAATGGGCTGCCATCAGTCAGGATGTGGCCCAGAAGTTAATTGACAGCATGCCAGGGCAGATTGCAGAGGTCTTGAAAAGAAGGGTCAACACTGCAAATATTGACTCTTTGCATCAACTTCATGTAATTGTCAATAAAAGCCTTTGACACTTATGAAATGCTTGTAATTATACTTCAGTATTCCATAGTAACATCTGACAAAAATATCTAAAGACACTGAGGCAGCAAACTTCATGAAAATTAATATTTGTGTCATTCTCAAAATGTTTGGCACGACTGTATACTGGATGTTTGATGTCACAATAGCAGCTTATAACAGCGCTGATTGAGGAAGTGAACCTGGGGTTGTGACACAGCCTGCCTTCTTTTCCACATCCCTCAGTAGTTCGGTCTAACTAGTAAACAAGACAGTCTGGGACGACCACAGAGCTACAGTCTACCTGTGTCTGTGGACTAGAGGATAACAGTAGACAAGACAGTCCTATCTGTGTCTGTGGACTAGAGGTTAACAGTAGACAAGACAGTCCTACCTGTGTCTGTGGACTAGAGGATAACAGTAGACAAGACAGTCTGGGACGACCACAGAGCTACAGTCTACCTGTGTCTGTGGACTAGAGGATAACAGTAGACAAGACAGTCTGGGACGACCACAGAGCTACAGTCTACCTGTGTCTGTGGACTAGAGGATAACAGTAGACAAGACAGTCTGGGACGACCACAGAGCTACAGTCTACCTGTGTCTGTGGACTAGAGGTTAACAGTAGACAAGACAGTCTGGGACGACTGCAGAGCTACAGTCTACCTGTGTCTGTGGACTAGAGGATAACAGTAGACAAGACAGTCTGGGACGACTGCAGAGCTACAGTCTACCTGTGTCTGTGGACTAGAGGATAACAGTAGACAAGACAGTCTGGAACGACTGCAGAGCTACAGTCTACCTGTGTCTGTGGACTAGAGGTTAACAGTAGACAAGACAGTCCTACCTGTGTCTGTGGATTAGAGGATAACAGTAGACAAGACAGTCCTACCTGTGTCTGTGGAGGTTGACCCAGGCGTTTCTCCTGTTGTGTTTGTGACAGAGCCAGCCCCTCCGCGGTCCCTGTACGCGGTGAACGCCACCCACTCCTCAGTGACCCTGCTCTGGAGCGGGGAGGGAGTGGTTGACTTCTACCAGGTGCTCTGTAAACCCACCAACACCATCAACAAGGACCTCAAGGTAAGAGATGCTCTGTCATCTGTAATGGTATCCTGTTCCCTATGTCCTGTAGTACACTGCTGTCATCTGTAATGATACCCTGTGCCCTATGTCCTGTAGTACACTGCCAGACTGTAATGGTATCCTGTTCCCTATGTCCTGTAGTACACTGCCAGACTGTAATGGTATCCTGTTCCCTATGTCCTGTAGTACACTGCCAGACTGTAATGGTATCCTGTTCCCTATGTCCTGTAGTACACTGCCAGACTGTAATGATACCCTGTTCCCTATGTCCTGTAGTACACTGCTGTCGTCTGTAATGGTACCCTGTTCCCTATGTCCTGTAGTACACTGCCAGACTGTAATGGTATCCTGTTCCCTATGTCCTGTAGTACACTGCTGTCATCTGTAATGATACCCTGTTCCCTATGTCCTGTAGTACACTGCCAGACTGTAATGGTATCCTGTTCCCTATGTCCTGTAGTACACTGCTGTCATCTGTAATGGTACCCTGTTCCCTATGTCCTGTAGTACACTGCCAGACTGTAATGGTACCCTGTTCCCTATGTCCTGTAGTACACTGCTGTCATCTGTAATGATACCCTGTTCCCTATGTCCTGTAGTACACTGCCAGACTGTAATGGTACCCTGTTCCCTATGTCCTGTAGTACACTGCCAGACTGTAATGGTACCCTGTTCCCTATGTCCTGTAGTACACTGCCAGACTGTAATGGTACCCTGTTCCCTATGTCCTGTAGTACACTGCCAGACTGTAATGATACCCTGTTCCCTATGTCCTGTAGTACACTGCCAGACTGTAATGATACCCTGTTCCCTATGTCCTGTAGTACAATGCCAGACTGTAATGGTATCCTGTTCACTATGTCCTGTAGTACACTGCCAGACTGTAATGGTATCCTGTTCCCTATGTCCTGTAGTACACTGCCAGACTGTAATGGTATCCTGTTCCCTATGTCCTGTAGTACACTGCCAGACTGTAATGATACCCTGTTCCCTATGTCCTGTAGTACACTGCTGTCGTCTGTAATGGTACCCTGTTCCCTATGTCCTGTAGTACACTGCCAGACTGTAATGGTATCCTGTTCCCTATGTCCTGTAGTACACTGCTGTCATCTGTAATGATACCCTGTTCCCTATGTCCTGTAGTACACTGCCAGACTGTAATGGTATCCTGTTCCCTATGTCCTGTAGTACACTGCTGTCATCTGTAATGGTACCCTGTTCCCTATGTCCTGTAGTACACTGCCAGACTGTAATGGTACCCTGTTCCTATGTCCTGTAGTACACTGCTGTCATCTGTAATGGTACCCTGTTCCCTATGTCCTGTAGTACACTGCCAGACTGTAATGGTACCCTGTTCCCTATGTCCTGTAGTACACTGCCAGACTGTAATGGTACCCTGTTCCCTATGTCCTGTAGTACACTGCCAGACTGTAATGATACCCTGTTCCCTATGTCCTGTAGTACACTGCCAGACTGTAATGATACCCTGTTCCCTATGTCCTGTAGTACACTGCCAGACTGTAATGGTATCCTGTTCCCTATGTCCTGTAGTACACTGCTGTCATCTGTAATGGTACCCTGTTCCCTATGTCCTGTAGTACACTGCCAGACTGTAATGGTACCCTGTTCCCTATGTCCTGTAGTACACTGCTGTCATCTGTAATGATACCCTGTTCCTATGTCCTGTAGTACACTGCCAGACTGTAATGGTACCCTGTTCCCTATGTCCTGTAGTACACTGCCAGACTGTAATGGTACCCTGTTCCCTATGTCCTGTAGTACACTGCCAGACTGTAATGGTACCCTGTTCCCTATGTCCTGTAGTACACTGCCAGACTGTAATGGTATCCTGTTCCCTATGTCCTGTAGTACACTGCCAGACTGTAATGGTACCCTGTTCCCTATGTCCTGTAGTACACTGCCAGACTGTAATGATACCCTGTTCCCTATGTCCTGTAGTACACTGCCAGACTGTAATGATACCCTGTTCCCTATGTCCTGTAGTACACTGCCAGACTGTAATGGTATCCTGTTCCCTATGTCCTGTAGTACACTGCTGTCATCTGTAATGGTACCCTGTTCTGAAGCTGGTGCTAGTGAACTGAAACATTGTATCAACTATTAACTGGGTCAGTCTGAAGCTGGTACTAGTGAACTGAAACATTGTATCAACTATTAACTGGGTCACTCTGAAGCTGGTGCTAGTGAACTGAAACATTGTATCAACTATTAACTGGGTCAGTCTGAAGCTGGTACTAGTGAACTGAAACATTGTATCAACTATTAACTGGGTCAGTCTGAAGCTGGTGCTAGTGAACTGAAACATTGTATCAACTATTAACTGGGTCAGTCTGAAGCTGGTGCTAGTGAACTGAAACATTGTATCAACTATTAACTGGGTCAGTCTGAAGCTGGTGCTAGTGAACTGAAACATTGTATCAACTATTAACTGGGTCAGTCTGAAGCTGGTACTAGTGAACTGAAACATTGTATCAACTATTAACTGGGTTAGTCTGAAGTTGGTACTAGTGAACTGAAACATTGTATCAAGTATTCAGGGCCCGTAGAGGCCCAGTGAGCTCCGGACAGACATGCTGTTAGCTACGTGTGCAGGGATAAGCGGTAATCAGGTTGTTTATGTTTCCACCGGGTCAGAGCATTACATTTTCTCCCCTGTCATGCTGAGTGGTTATCAAAAGGGCGAGAGCTGGATAGATGTTTCTAATAGTCTACGTTGAGGAACTATTGACATTCTCAACAGATGTCAAAAACAGACTTTGTTTACTTGTTGCTGTTGGCGAATAAAACATAAACTTCTACAGGTAATCAGTTCCTGTCCGTACTCAACAGGTAGACTAGGACTACTTCTACAGGTAATCAGTTCCTGTCCTTACTCAACAGGTAGACTAGGACTACTTCTACAGGTAATCAGTTCCTGTCCGTACTCAACAGGTAGACTAGGACTACTTCTACAGGTAATCAGTTCCTGTCCGTACTCAACAGGTAGACTAGGACTACTTCTACAGGTAATCAGTTCCTGTCCGTACTCAACAGGTAGACTAGGACTACTTCTACAGGTAATCAGTTCCTGTCCTTACTCAACAGGTAGACTAGGACTACTTCTACAGGTAATCAGTTCCTGTCCTTACTCAACAGGTAGACTAGGACTACTTCTACAGGTAATCAGTTCCTGTCCTTACTCAACAGGTAGACTAGGACTACTTCTACAGGTAATCAGTTCCTGTCCTTACTCAACAGGTAGACTAGGACTACTTCTACAGGTAATCAGTTCCTGTCCTTACTCAACAGGTAGACTAGGACTACTTCTACAGGTAATCAATTCCTGTCTGTACTCAACAGGTAGACTAGGACTACTTCTACAGGTAATCAGTTCCTGTCCGTACTCAACAGTGACTGGAGCGCTCCAGGTAGACTAGGACTACTTCTACACGTAATCAATTCCTGTCCGTACTCAACAGGTAGACTAGGACTACTTCTACAGGTAATCAGTTCCTGTCCGTACTCAACAGGTAGACTAGGACTACTTCTACAGGTAATCAGTTCCTGTCCTTACTCAACAGGTAGACTAGGACTACTTCTACAGGTAATCAGTTCCTGTCCTTACTCAACAGGTAGACTAGGACTACTTCTACAGGTAATCAATTCCTGTCCTTACTCAACAGTGACTGGAGCGCTCCAGGTAGACTAGGACTACTTCTACAGGTAATCAGTTCCTGTCCGTACTCAACAGGTAGACTAGGACTACTTCTACACGTAATCAGTTCCTGTCCTTACTCAACAGGTAGACTAGGACTACTTCTACAGGTAATCAGTTCCTGTCCTCACTCAACAGGTAGACTAGGACTACTTCTACAGGTAATCAGTTCCTGTCCTTACTCAACAGGTAGACTAGGACTACTTCTACAGGTAATCAGTTCCTGTCCTTACTCAACAGGTAGACTAGGACTACTTCTACAGGTAATCAGTTCCTGTCCGTACTCAACAGGTAGACTAGGACTACTTCTACAGGTAATCAGTTCCTGTCCGTACTCAACAGGTAGACTAGGACTACTTCTACAGGTAATCAGTTCCTGTCCGTACTCAACAGGTAGACTAGGACTACTTCTACAGGTAATCAGTTCCTGTCCGTACTCAACAGGTAGACTAGGACTACTTCTACAGTAATCAGTTCCTGTCCTTACTCAACAGTGACTGGAGCGCTCCAGGTAGACTAGGACTACCTCTACAGGTAATCAGTTCCTGTCCGTACTCAACAGGTAGACTAGGACTACTTCTACAGGTAATCAGTTCCTGTCCTTACTCAACAGGTAGACTAGGACTACTTCTACAGGTAATCAGTTCCTGTCCTTACTCAACAGGTAGACTAGGACTACTTCTACAGGTAATCAGTTCCTGTCCGTACTCAACAGGTAGACTAGGACTACTTCTACAGGTAATCAGTTCCTGTCCGTACTCAACAGTGACTGGAGCGCTCCAAACAAAGACAACGAATAAATTGACAAAACTCGTAAATGAAATAAACCAAAACTTGTTTCTCACCAGTGTAGCCTAGGTTACACTGTAAACAACATGTCCACTACCACAATGACAACGGAAGACTGTAATAAGACTATATTGAATGCATTAACAGACATGACTGTAACCATAGTAACAAACATTCAGGCCTCTATAATGTGTTAGTCCACTCAGACAGACCTCCACAATGGATTAGTCCACTCAGACAGGCCTCCACAATGGATTAGTCCACTCAGACAGGCCTCTATAATGGATTAGTCCACTCAGACAGGCCTCTATAATGGATTAGTCCACTCAGACAGGCCTCTAAAATGGATTAGCCCACTCAGACAGGCCTCCACAATGGATTAGTCCACTCAGACGGGCATCTACAATGGATTAGTCCACTCAGACAAGCCTCTACAATGGATTAGTCCACTCAGACAGACCTCCACAATGGATTAGTCCACTCAGACAGGCCTCTACAATGGATTAGTCCACCCAGACAGACCTCTATAAGGGATTAGTCCACTCAGACAGGCCTCTATAATGGATTAGTCCACTCAGACAGGCCTCTACAATGGATTAGTCCATGGAGACAGGCCTCTACAATGGATTAGTCCACTCAGACAGGCCTCTACAATGGATTAGTCCACTCAGACAGGCCTGAATCAGACAGTAGATAGTAGTGTTCTGTCCTTGCAGTATGTTCTCTGTTCTCTCTGTTCTACAGTACGGTGTTCTGTCCTTCCAGTATGTTCTCTGTTCTCTCTGTCCTACAGTACGGTGTTCTGTCCTTCCAGTATGTTCTCTGTTCTCTCTGCAGGCTCGGGAGCCTCTAACAGCCCAGTCCCATATGGTGACAGTGTCCAGCCTGCTACCCTCCTCCTCCTATAACTGCAGTGTGATCAGTTATAGCTACAGTACTCCCAGCGAGCCAGCCTTCATACACATCTCTACTACAGGTACAGTCAGCCTTCATACACATCTCTACTATAGGTACAGTCATCCTTCATACACATCTCTACTACAGGTACAGTCAGTCAGCCTTCATACACATCTCTACTACAGGTACAGTCAGCCTTCATACACATCTCTACTACAGGTACAGTCAGTCAGCCTTCATAAACATCTCTACTACAGGTACAGTGAGTCAGCCTTCATACACATCTCTAATACAGGTACAGCTAGTCTTCATACACATCTCTACTACAGGTACAGTCAGTCAGCATTCATACACATCTCTACTACAGGTACAGTGAGTCAGCCTTCATACACATCTCTACTACAGGTACAGTCAGCCTTCATACACATCTCTACTACAGGTACAGTCAGTCAGCCTTCATACACATCTCTACTACAGGTACAGTCAGTCAGCATTCATACACATCTCTACTACAGGTACAGTCAGTCAGCATTCATACACATCTCTACTACAGGTACAGCTAGTCTTCATACACATCTCTACTACAGGTACAGTCAGTCAGCCTTCATACACCACTCTAATAGAGGTATGTTAAACCTCTACAGTTCTACAGTTTTACACTACAGAACAAGTCTGTTTTTAAGAGGTTAACTGCCACTCTCTCTCTCTCCTGTGGTCAAATCTGGTTCCTGTTTTCTAGAAGGCCAATGTCAGCTGGCTGTAGTGGACCACACCCAACCACTCTGACTCAAATGCTGAGTTTAAGATCGTCATTGCTGTGTCTGCAGGCTGTGTGTATGCCTGTCGTATCATTCTGAATCTGTACTGTGTACTGTGCCAGAGAGATGAACCCCAGCGTAGCTCCATCTCTGCTCTAGAGGTCCTCAGTGATAATGACTGTATGTTATTGTCCTCCCAGCCAGAGAGATGAACCCCAGCGTAGCTCCATCTCTGCTCTAGAGGCCCTCAGTGATAATGACTGTATGTTATTGTCCTCCCAGCCAGAGAGATGAACCCCAGCGTAGCTGCCATCTCTGCTCTAGCAGTCCTCAGTGTCCTCCTTCTCAGCCTGCTGGTCCTCTTCCTACTGATGCTGCGTAAGAAACACCTGCAGATGGCCAGGTGAGATATGGGGGAGCTGTCCACATAATGGACACACAAGCCTGACACTAACCTTTCCACAGTTCTGGCTTTTAATATATTTCTGTCAGAAGAGTAAGAAAAATAGAGCTGAACAAGTACAGCCACTGGCTCCACCTCTCCCCCCTGACTACCAAGACAACTGGCTCCTCTCCCCCCTGACTACCAAGACCACTGGCTCCTCTCCCCTGACTACCAAGACCACTGGCTCCTCTCCCCCTGACTACCAAGACCACTGGCTCCTCTCCCTGACTACCAAGACCACTGGCTCCTCTCCCCCTGACTACCATGACCACTGGCTGCTCTCCCCTGACTACCAAGACCACTGGCCCCTCTCCCCTGACTACCAAGACCACTGGCTCCTCTCCCGCTGACTATCAAGACCACTGGCTCCTCTCCCCCTGACTACCAAGACCACTGGCTCCTCTCCCCCTGACTACCATGACCACTGGCTCCTCTCCCCTGACTACCAAGACGACTGGCCCCTCTCCCCTGACTACCAGGAACACTGGCTCCTCTCCCCCTGACTACCATGACCACTGGCTCCTCTCCCCCTGACTACCAAGACCACTGGCTCCTCTCCTCCTGACTACCATGACCACTGGCTCCTCTCCCACCTGACTACCATGACCACTGGCTCCTCTCCTCCTGACTACCATGACCACTGGCTCCTCTCCTCCCCTGACTACCATGACCACTGGCTCCTCCTCTCCCCTGACTACCAAGACCACTGGCTCCTCTCCTCCTGACTACCATGACCACTGGCTCCTCTCCCCCCTGACTACCAAGACCACTGGCTCCTCTCCTCCTGATTACCATCACGACTGGCTCCTCTCCCCTGACTACCATGACCACTGGCTCCTCTCCTCCTGACTACCATGACCACCGGCTCCTCTCCTCCTGACTACCATGACCACTGGCTCCTCTCCCCCTGACTACCAAGACCACTGGCCCCTCTCCTCCTGACTACCATGACCACTGGCTCCTCTGCCCCTGACTACCATGACCACTGGCTCCTCTCCTCCTGACTACCATGACCACTGGCTCCTCTCCCCCTGACTACCATGACCACTGGCTCCTCTCCCCCTGACTACCAAGACCACTGGCTCCTCTCCCCCTGACTACCAAGACCACTGGCCCCTCTCCCCCCTGACTACCATGACCACTGGTGTTCAGTGTAGATCAGGTCATTACCCACAGAGCCCCAGGTTAGATCTGCCCAGTGTAGATCAGGTCATTACCCACAGAGCCCCAGGTTAGATCTGTCCAGTGTAGATCAGGTCATTACCCACAGAGCCCCAGGTTAGATCTGTCCAGTGTAGATCAGGTCATTACCCACAGAGCCCCAGGTTAGATCTGTCCAGTGTAGATCAGGTCATTATCCACAGAGCCCCAGGTTAGATCTGCCCAGTGTAGATCAGGGCATTACCCACAGAGCCCCAGGTTAGATCTGTCCAGTGTAGATCAGGCCCCAGGTTAGATCTGTCCAGTGTAGATCAGGTCATTACCCACAGAGCCCCAGGTTAGATCTGTCCAGTGTAGATCAGG
>NW_024606947.1:0-14324 GCF_018296145.1 Oncorhynchus tshawytscha | reverse complement strand
GGGCTGGACGGAACCAAAGCAAAGAAAGTAAATCTCAAAGCCCCCCTCTCCTATTTTACCTGCCTACCCACTACTTACCTAATTTAGCACCACCTGGTGCCCTAACCAAAATACAAGGGGTGGTCCGCCCAGGTCTTACCTAGTGTGTCTAGACAGCGAATATGCTACGGGTATATGTATGCCCGCGGGCCTCTTGCCCTAAGCACTCCCTAGGTGCCTTCCCCTTCCCCCTGGGAACAAATGAAACAGAATATTAAACAATTTTAAACAAACTAAGAAACAAAAAGGATGTCAAGTAAGCTCTATCTGAGCAACAAACTCACAGAACATACCACTTTCCAACAAAATCAAACTCTATCACAATCAATCTCAGCAATCCCTACCTCCAGCAAAATCTCTACCTCCAAAAAGAAGAGATCTCCCTAGGTGCCTTCCCCTGAACAGAACACTGGCTTTTATATAGTGTCAGAAGGAATGGGTAATTGGAGACAGCTGCGTCTTGACGAGGGGGGCGGGGTCAGCTCTCCAATTAGCCCTGGAGTCGACCAATCAGCTGCTTGAGGGATTTCAGGAAGCCATTTCCTGAAATAAACACATGTAAATACACAAACTACAACACATAATCTGGGGAACGTAACACGCCCACCACAAAAAATTGAAAACCTAGTTTTGCAATAATAAATGCCAACGTATCCCCAGTTAGTAAACCCGTGATAGAGCCGCCAGCAACCACGCTCGCCGAGCCCTTCACATAAGCTATCTGTACATTATATCTTTTGCACAATCAGAGCCCACCGCATAAGGCGGCGGTTCTGGTTGTACATTTGTTTCAAGAACACCAACGGATTATGGTCTGTGAAGACCACTACAGGCAAGGCACTGGAGCCCACATATACCTCAAAGAACTGTAAGGCAAGCAATAAAGCCAGCGTCTCTTGTTCGATTGTAGAGTACCTTGACTGACACGAGTTGAACTTACGGGAGAAGAAACTGACGGGCCGATCCCCGTTCTCATCTTCCTGTAAGAGAACCGCACTCCACCTACAATACTAGCATCTACCTCCAACTTAAAAAGGTTTGTCAAAGTTGGGGCGGTAAGTTCGGGCACTACAAAGTAGCGCTTAGCGGACTCAACGAGCCGTAGGGGAGTCCTGGACCACTTGAATGGTACCCTTGGGACTAAGCAGAGATGAAAGGGAGCAACTACCGTCTCCATACTCCTAAGTACAGAATGTACGATAGCACCCTACCATCCCTAGGAATTGCGCAACTGGCGCGTAGTGGGAGCAGGAACCTGGCTAAATAACATTGCTTCCACTTTGCCAGTTACTGGCGCACTTGACGTCGTCCCACTTGTTTCCCTAAGTAAGTCACTGTAGCCTTCCCAAACTCACACTTGGCCAAATTGAGGGTTAAAGATGCTCTCTCCAACCGCTGAAACACACTGTTCAAAGTGGAGAGACATCAGACCGCAGACGAATGAATCACCACATCGTCAAGGCACGCAGTACAATTTGGCACATCTTCAAACACAATGTTAACTAGCCGCTGAAAAGTAGCAGGTGAATTACACATGCCAAAGGGCATCACAGTGTATTGTACAAGTTATCTGGCGTAACAAAGCCGATGTCAGAAGCTCGAGAGGTCAGAGGCACCTGCCAATAACCTTTAACAAATCTAACTTACTAACGTAAGCAGCAGAGCCTATTCTATCCAATACAGTCATCTAAGCGAGGTAGAGGGAAAAGAATCAGACTTGTAACTGCATTTATGCGACGATAGTCCCTACATAAAAGCGGGACGTACCAGGCTTAGGAACAAGAATACATGGAGAACTCAGGAGCTGTTACTGGGTTTTGCCATGTCATTCTGTAATAAATAAGCTTCTACCTCACTTTTCATTTACCTCTCTTTTCTTAGCATTAACTCCGGTACGGATGTTGACGATAGGAACATGCCTCCCCACATCTACGCCATGTTCCAAGATGGATGTGCGAATGGAATGTCCTGGAAACACACTGAGAATACTGTTTATCAATAGGATAAGATCCTTAGTTTGATTACCAAATGTTCCATTTGAGAGGGTAACTTCTTCAGCATCTCTGAATTACATAGGCGTTCACCTTGCTGTAATGTATACACCCAACCCATCCTCCTTTATCTCATCTAGGTCCCAGCCAGGCTTCAGCACCACCGCAGCCACACTGGAGACGCGGGGCTGGACCGGCATACCTGAGGAGCTGTCGGGAGAATCACGACATAATATGTTTTCAGCATGTTAACATGACACACACGGGAAGAACGCCTTCGATCTGGTGTCTTTATCACATAATTGGTGTCATTGAGTTTCTTTTCCACCAGATATGGTCCAGAAAACGTGCTGACAGAGATGAGCCAGGGATTGGCAACAAAACTAAAACTTGATCCCCTGGTGCAAATGAACGGCCAACAGCCTTTTTGTCATAATGCAACTTCATGCGTTTTTGAGACGAGGAGAGAGACTTTTGGGCTAACGCACATGCGGCGTGCAGTCTCTCCCGCATCTTACTGACATAATCCAACACATTTTTAGGGGCGCTACTGGGTGTAGGAGATAAGATATGCTCCTTCAAAACTTTCAGCGGACCCCGTGGGGTGTGTCCAAACACAAGGTCAGCAGGGCTGAACCCTAAGGACTCTTGTATCGTTTCCCTTATAGCAAATAGGACAAAGGGCACCCCCTCATCCCAATCAGTACTGGTATCCATACAATACTTGCGTAGCATTGCCTTCAGTGTCTGATGCCAGCGTTCTAGAGCCCCTTGACTCTCTGGATGATACGGACTGGAGACCTGATGGGAAATACACAATGTCTTTAACACATTTGAAAACAGTTTAGACATGAAGTTGATCCTGATCAGTTTGGATTACTTTAGGAGTCCAAACGTAGAGAAGAAATTCACCAGTGCCTTCACCACAGTCTTAGCCGTTATAGTACGGAGAGGAATAGCTTCTGGGTATCGAGCACTGCACATTATTGTTAGTAGGAACTGGTTACCTGACCTGGTTTTCGGCAATGGACCTACACAATCAATTATCACTCTTTCTTAAACGGTTCCCTACCACAGGAATCGGGCAGAGTGGCGCTCGTGGAACTGTTTGATTCACTTTCCCAGTGAGTTGACATATGTGACATGTTTTAAAATTGGACCACGTCAGACTTCAAACCTGGCCAAAGAAATGACGAAGGACCCGAGTTATAGGTCTTTGTGATCCCCAAGTGTCCAGACCACGCCTGGTCATGGGCGATGACAGCACCTGCTGTCGGAACGGTGTAGGAACAACCACTTGACACACTTCACTCCAGTCATCAATGGTGTCATGAGATGCCCATTTACGCATCAAAACTCCTGCTTCCATAAAGTAGGCAGTCTGTCTGGTTTGCTTCCTCAATGGAAATTACAACAAAACACTGCGAAGACTGGTGTCTTCTTTTGACATTCAATCACCTTCTCAGGGGTGACAGACAAAAGAATGTCATGTAATTGGGGCGATTTCTTTTTGCCTTAGTTTTTACGGGGTAAAAACTGTCGGCAATGCAGAAGGAATACTCAGTGCATTGTCTTCTACCTCAACATTCTCAAAAATAGAACTAGCCAAATCCACCACATCTCTAGCTTGCGAGATTGTGCCCTCGTTAACACACAAGCAGGAAAAACATGTGGAAATGCTTGAACCAATTTCTCATCTGTAGTTCTGATTTCTGGGTTGTCTACTACCTCTAACACAGGAGTGACATTACCACCAGCAATATCATTCCTAGTAGCAATTTTACTCCTGATACTGGCAGTGTAGACACTACACCAACACGGAAACGTCCTGATACCAAGTCTGACACTAAGTGGACCCAGTGTAATGGTACAGGTGCGGTTTTTGTCTCTATCCCCTGTAATATGACATGTGAGCCACAATACGTTTCAGGAGACCAGGGTAAAGCATCAGTAATGATTACTGACTGCGCCGCCCGGTGTCACGTAGGATTTGGATAGGCTTTTGATCAGTTGGTTCTCCTGTTAGGAAACATAACCGGCAGAGATAAACGGAGCATAGACAGGATCCGGTTTCTCAAATGCTGAGTCAATATCTCGATCCAATGGACGATCCAAAGACTTGACTAAACCCAAACTTCTTCATTTTGGGGATGGTGACTGGGACTGTTGCGGTTTATTTTTCAAAACTGGGCAGTCCGCAATCACGTGACCCTTTTGGTGACAGTAATAACATTCACGGATTTCTTGAAAAGGCTTAGGGTTGTTAGAGGAAAAGCGACCTGAACGAGGAACTGATGACGTGTCGTCCAGCCTTCAAAACATGGTGCACCAAAGACAGTCTTGTGTGTCAAAGCGTACTCGTCTGCCAACACTGCTTGGGCAATGTCACCACTTTCTGTTCATTTTAAATGAACTACAAGTCTATCTGGGAGGTTGCTTTTAAAGTCCTCCAACAGCATCAACTCCCGAATATCAGCAAAGGTGTTAGCTTTGCTGGCTGAACACCAACGACTAAACAGAGACTCTTTGTCCCTAGCAAATTCAACAAATGTACGGTGAGACGTTTTTGTGGTTCCTGAAGCGCTGCCTGTAAGCTTCAGGCACCAACTCATAAACCCGCAACACGGTAGTTTTAACTGTATCGTAATGTAAACTGTCTTCCAGGGGAGAGCAGCTACTACTTCCTGGCTTTCCCAGACAATTTACATTGTAACAGGAGCGGCCAAACCTCGAGTGGCCAATGCAGCGCAGCGGCCACACGCTCAAACGCAGAGAGAAATAATAATCAACTTCCGACTCTCGGAATGGAGGGACTAAAGCTATGTTTTTACTCACATCGAAGTGGGCTTGATGATGAGCAGCTTGTGGAGTCGCACTGGAGCCAGCATCTAGCTCCAGTTGTCGGATCCTCACCTCCTTGTCAGCTTCTATTTTCCTAATTTCAAGTTCAAAATTCATCTGTCTCTCTTTATCTTTTTGCTCCATTTCTAACCGAGCCAGCCTCACCTTCAGCCTAGCAGTCCCATCTGAACGACCAAGCAGAAGATAAAGGATCAATGGGGCAATGTAAAGGGGGTACGAGGAACCCCTTTCTCCGCCCTGTCCTCTGACTTGGCATCAGAAAGTCTACCCGTCTCCTCTCCTTGCAGTGAGAGAATCCGTTCTCTCACTAAACCCCTCCCTGACTAGCACCAAAAGCTCAGCCTTTAGGGCTTTCTCAGGGAATACAAATCCATAATGGTCAGCTATAGCTATAAGGTCTACTTTACGAAACCTCACCAAACAATCAATAGAGGGCGCGTCAAAAAACTTGGAGATGGCTGAGGCAGCCATCTTTACAATGCAGTCTCCTGAACACACTAACTAAACAAGTCATCCAAACTCACAACCTACCATCACACCTCAATCACTAACCACAGAGAGCTCAGAGCAGCAGGGTCCGGTGGGTTTAATGGAAAAATCCCGGATGAGCCCCCATTATGTTACGCACGCCTCTATGAAGAGGAACGCAACACCCTGCTACAACTAAACTCTCCGTGAAGCGAAAAAGGTATGGACTGTAGGTGCAAGTAAGAATGACAACAGGCAGAATGTGGTACCGTTTACAAGGACTTTATTCCTTTACACGCATATGGGGAAAAGGGGCTGGACGGAACCAAAGCAAAGAAAGTAAATCTCAAAGCCCCCTCTCCTATTTTACCTGCCTACCCACTACTTACCTAATTTAGCACCACCTGGTGCCCTAACCAAAATACAAGGGGTGGTCCGCCCAGGTCTTACCTAGTGTGTCTAGACAGCGAATATGCTACGGGTATATGTATGCCCGCGGGCCTCTTGCCTAAGCACTCCCTAGGTGCCTTCCCTTCCCCCTGGGAACAAATGAAACAGAATATTAAACAATTTTAAACAAACTAAGAAACAAAAGGATGTCAAATAAGCTCTATCTGAGCAACAAACTCACAGAACATACCACTTTCCAACAAAATCAAACTCTATCACAATCAATCTCAGCAATCCCTACCTCCAGCGCAATCCCTACCTCCAGCGCAATCCCTACCTCCAGCGCAATCCCTACCTCCAGCGCAATCCCTACCTCCAGCGCAACCCTACCTCCAGCGCAATCCCTACCTCCAGCGCAATCCTACCTCCAGCGCAATCCCTACCTCCAGCGCAATCCCTACCTCCAGCGCAATCTCTACCTCCAAAAGAAGAGATCTCCCTAGGTGCCTTCCCCTGAACAGAACACTGGCTTTTATATAGTGTCAGAAGGAATGGGTAATTGGAGACAGCTGCGTCTTGACGAGGGGGCGGGGTCAGCTCTCCAATTAGCCCTGGAGTCGACCAATCAGCTGCTTGAGGGATTTCAGAAGCCATTTCCTGAAATAAACACATGTAAATACACAAACTACAACACATAATCTGGGGAACGTAACAGGTGGTACTAGTGGTGGTGGTTATAATAGGTGGTGGTGGTAGTAGTGGTGGTGGTAGTGGTGGTGGTAGTAGGTGGTATAGTATAGTGGTGGTAGTGGTACTGGTTATAATAGTGGTGGTAGTAGTGGTGGTGGTAGTGGTAGTGGTACTGGTTATAATGGTGGTGGTGGTAGTAGTGGTGGTAGTGGTACTGGTTATAATAGTGGTGGTAGTGGTAGTGGTGGTGGTGGTAGTAGTGGTGGTAGTGGTAGTGGTACTGGTTATAATAGTGGTGGTGATAGTAGTGGTGGTGGTTATAATGGTGGTGGTGGTAGTAGTGGTGGTGGTTATAATAGTGGTGGTGGTAGTAGTGGTGGTGGTGGTAGTAGTGGTGGTAGTGGTAGTGGTACTGGTTATAATAGTGGTGGTGGTAGTAGTGGTGGTAGTGGTACTGGTTATAATAGTGGTGGTAGTGGTAGTGGTGGTGGTGGTAGTAGTGGTGGTAGTGGTAGTGGTACTGGTTATAATAGTGGTGGTGGTGTAGTGGTGGTAGAGGTAGTGGTAGTGGTAGTGGTACTGGTTATAATAGTGGTGGTAGTGGTAGTGGTGGTGGTGGTAGTAGTGGTGGTAGTGGTAGTGGTACTGGTTATAATGGTAGTAGTAGTGGTGGTGGTAGTAGTGGTGGTAGTGGTAGTGGTACTGGTTATAATAGTGGTGGTGGTAGTAGTGGTGGTAGTGGTATTGCGCAGCAGCCTTTGAAGGGTGCCTGCAGCCATCAGATCACTCAGTAGTAGCCGACAGTGGATAGAATGGTGCTGCTCTGATCTCATCACTGCTGTGTCAGTGTCATAGCTGGTATGGCCTGTAGTTGTGTTTTAGTCTTGGGCTGTGGTAATCTGTGTCAGCCATCATCTGTGTCACTATCAGAGATGTGTAGTATTCCCATATTGCTACCCGTACACATTAAGAGGATGGGTGGATGAATTGTTTAAAAATAGTACTGTACTTTTCACCACAAACCAGCACTACACACACACACACACACACACACACACAGATCTTCTTGGATGCATCCTTCTATCTCTTCACAGGAAGTGCCTCTTGGCGACGTCAACGTCAAGTTAGCATCCTCCGCTGCTCACCACAAACCCATCCACCTCTCCTTCCTTCCTCCCTGAGTGTAACTGTCCTCTCCATCCCACTGCACGTCATGGTTCTCTTCTCCTCCGCTGTTTGCACTCCTCCTTTCCTCTCTCCCTAAATGCGTCATGGTTCTCTCCTTCTCTCTATCCCTCCATCACGCTATCCCAAAGTGCAACTGCTCCCCTATCCTTGAGTAGTATGGTGCAGTTCTCCTGTCGTCTTTCTCCTCTCTTCCCTCCTTCCTTCTTTCTGCGGTGTTCCTCAGATGGTGAGCCACAACCATTACCAGCCGTCAGAATGGCACACAGCACCTCTCCCACCCAGTGTTGTGAAAGATGTGATTTCTGGTTGAAAATGGATCCTGGGGAATTAGTCACAGAATCTTTATTTTCCCCCAAACATTTACTATCATCTACTGTATCTTGCCTATGCTGCTCTGTACCATCACTCATTCATATATCCTTATGTACATATTCTTTATCCCCTTACACTGTGTATAAGACAGTAGTTTTTTTTTGGAATTGTTAGTTAGATTACTTGCTCGTTATTACTGCATTGTCGGAACTAGAAGCACAAGCATTTCGCTACACTCGCATTAACATCTGCTAACCATGTGTATGTGACAAATAAAATTGGATTTGATTTGATTTGATTTGATTTGATTTCCCATGTGCCTGTAATTACAAATTGCTAATTGGTTCAATGGTGTGTGTGTGTGTGTGTGTGTGTGTGTGTGTGTGTGTGTCTTTGGTTGTGTGTCTGAGAACCAGAGAGTGTTAGTGTACAATAAACTGAACAAATCTCCACTCAGAAAGACACCAGGATTCTCATGTAATATTAATCAGGTAGTGAGAGAAAGAGAGGGACAGAGGAAGAGAGGGAGAGAGAAAGAGAGGGACAGAGGAAGATGTGGAAGCAAGCTCCTTTAGCCTTTAATCCACTAAAATATTCATCCTACTGTAGCTTTCCAGGCCTGCTCTACTTTACATCTCTACACCCATATCTGGGAGTGCATACAAAACTCTCTCCATCCTCCCTGGACAGACACAGAGAGCTCGACTCAGTATACACATCGGTGGTGGATGAGGTGAGTTTACCCATTATAAAGTACTTTGAGCCTCTTGAAAAGCACTCTGGAAGCAGAGCAAAAATTCATGTCTGGCCTTCACTTGCCCTTCATTTATGACCATTCAATGATGGTGACCGTAGTAAAGTCATGGGAGCGTGGAGCAGCCCTCAAGAGGTGGAGTTGTGAGAACAACCATGGGATGAGTCATGGTTAGATGATGTTTTAAACAGCCCTAGGTCCCCCCAAACCTCCCTTTATCACTTAGCACGCAGGTCACACACACACAAGCTCATACACACACATGCACACACACACACACACACGCACACACACACACACACCTGTGTGCGGAGTTGAATTGTCACTGATTGCGATACTCTGGCACTGTCTCACAAGACTAGATGGATAAGTTGTAGCTGAAGTTCATTCATTCTCTATGGTGTTTTATAATTTTCCAGCCACAGTAGTTAAGCTTGAGGGGAGTCAGTAGATTGAGTGATAAAGCTTAAGTTGTGTCTCAGTTTGGGGCCGTTGGCACAGTAATATCTGCCTTTACGAGGTGATCAGGGAGAGACGAGGACATTGGGGTGCACTGATGGGGAACCCCTTGATTCCTCTCTCCATCTCTCACTCTTCCCTCTCTATATATCTCTCTTACCCCCCCCAGCCTCTGTCTCAATGATGATCACGACACCCAACCCTCATATGGCCAGGCAGGGTGCTGTTTGTGTGAAAGTGTTTTCTCAGGGGTGTTAGCCCGTGAACTGGGGAATTCAGGAAGAGCAGATGAGGCTTGAAATTCATTTTTGAACAACAAGGAAAGTTTTCCCCCCCTTGCCTGGTGAAATGACACTTGTGTTCCTGCAAGCATGAAATCCTGTGACAGAAACAGCTACCTCCTGCTCCCCAGGCGCCACGGCTAATACATCAGATAGACAGAGAAGAAGGAGAGAGATGGTGGAGGGAGAGAGAAAGAAAGAAAATGTGGAGGGAAGGATGGAGGGATAGAGTAGGAGTGAGAAAGAGAGAGAAAGAGAAATGGATGCGCAATTGACGTGTGCCCTCAGGCCCTGATAGATTACCCACGCTGCACTGCAACTTAAGCCCGCAACAAGACAGGTGCAGCCAGCAGGTGGGTCACATGATGAACGGGTCCATCACACAGAGGAATGCTGGCCCACTTAATCCTCCAACCTGCTGAGAGGGAGAGAGGTGGGAGGGGGCTGGGAGAGAGAGAGAAGGAGACTGGAACCATAACTCTGTGATCGTGGACACATTGAGTCTGTCTGTGCCATTTGCATCTTTCTTGGTCTGAGTATGTGTCTCAGGTGCGTTTGGCACCTGGTCTATTCCTCAAGGGGACATGTCGTGTCTCTGTCATCTAATCTTCTGTAATGAGATGCTGATTTGTTTTACCTCATCGCACCTCATTGGCTTTCTATCTCTGAGACACACTAACAAGGGGATCTGTGTGTGTGTGTGGACGCTCCATGAGAAAGCGTTCGATGTTTGTGTGTGTGTATCTATGGAACGCCGAGACCAAAGAGTTCATGGGCCGCACTGGGCATAGCAGGTGGTTAGTGGAAGTGCCCATGCAAATCATATCACACAAAATATTTCACCCACAAGAAAACTAATGCTGTGTTTAAAGCTGCAACAGGCCCTCTGACACATTGGTACTTAATTTCTATATAAATCCATTAACTTCTCCCTCCATTTGTAATCATTACAATTTTAAGCAAAAAGTGGTGGTTTCGTAGCTTATTGTTTTTGGATGATGGTTGGGGATATGTGTTGAAATGCCTTAAATAATACAATTTAATTATAACATTTGCTTGGGATCTGTAACGGTTTTCTAGTGGTGATGAAAGAGAGTCGGACCATGCCACACCCTGGCCTGACCAAATACATAAAAATAAACACAAAAGGAGTGAGAGGAAGCTCAGGAGTGAGAGGAAGCTCAGGAGTGAGAGGAAGCTCAGGAGTGAGAGGAAGCTCAGGAGTGAGAGGAAGCTCAGGAGTGAGAGGAAGCTCAGGAGTGAGAGGAAGCTCAGGCAGGTAGATATCTCTACCAGCTCCTGGCTGGCTGGTGGTTTCAGCAGATCCTGGCTGACTGGCAGATCCTGGCTGACTGGCAGATCTGGAAGAGTCTGGTTGACTGGCAGATCTGGAAGAGTCTGGTTGACTGGCAGATCTGGAAGAGTCTGGTTGACTGGCAGATCTGGAAGAGTCTGGTTGACTGGCAGATCTGGAAGAGTCTGGTTGACTGGCAGATCTGGAAGAGTCTGGTTGACTGGCAGATCTTGGAGAGTCTGGCTGACTGGCAGATCTGGAAGAGTCTGGCTGACTGGCAGATCTGGAAGAGTCTGGCAGACTGGCGATGCTGGGCAGACCGGCGGCGCCGGGCAGACTGGCGGCGCCGGGCAGACTGGCGGCGCCGGGCAGACTGGCGACGCTGGGCAGACTGGCGGTGCTGGGCAGACTGGCGGTGCTGGGCAGACTGACGACGCTGGGCAGACTGACGACGCTGGGCAGACTGGCGGTGCTGGGCAGACTGGCGATGCTGGGCAGACTGGCGATGCTGGGCAGACTGGCGATGCTGGGCAGACTGGCGATGCTGGGCAGACTGATGGCGATGCTGGGCAGACTGGCGATGCTGGGCAGACTGGGGGCACTGGCGGCGCTGGGCAGACTGGCGGCACTAGCTGCTCCATATAGGCTGACAGCTCTGGCGGCTTCTTACAGACTGACCGCTCTGGCGGCTCCGTGCTGACTGGCAGCTCCTTGCAGACTGGCAGCTCCTTACAGACTGACAGCTCCGTGCAGACTGACAGCTCCGTGCAGACTGGCTGCTCCATGCAGACTGGCTGCTCCATGCAGACTGACAGCTCTGGCTGCTTCATGCAGACTGACAGCTCTGGCTGCTCCATGTAGACTGGCTGCTTCATGCAGACTGGCAGCTCGGGCTGCTTCATGTAGACTGACAGCTCTGGCTGCTCCATGCGGACTGACAGCTCTGGCTGCTCCATGCGGACTGACTGCTTCATGCAGACTGGCAGCTCGGGCTGCTTCCTGTAGACTGACAGCTCTGGCTCCTCCATGCAGACTGACAGCTCTGACTGCTCCATGCAGACTGACAGCTCTGGCTGCTTCATGCAGACTGGCAGCTCTGGCTGCTCTATGTAGACTGGCTGCTTCATGCAGACTGGCAGCTCGGGCTGCTTCATGTAGACTGACAGCTCTGGCTGCTCCATGCGGACTGACAGCTCTGGCTGCTCCATGCAGACTGACAGCTCTGGCTGCTCCATGCGGACTGACAGCTCTGGCTGCTCCATGCGGACTGACAGCTCTGGCTGCTCCATGTAGACTGGCTGCTTCATGCAGACTGGCAGCTCGGGCTGCTTCATGTAGACTGACAGCTCTGGCTGCTCCATGTAGACTGGCTGCTTCATGCAGACTGACAGCTCTGGCTGCTCCATGCAGACTGACAGCTCTGACTGCTCCATGCAGACTGACAGCTCTGGCTGCTTCATGCAGACTGGCAGCTCTGGCTGCGCTGAACAGGCGGGGAGACTCCTGCAGCGCTGTGTCGGAGGAAGGCTCTGGCTGCGCTAAACAGGCGGGAGACTCCGGCAGCGCAGGAGAGGAGAAAGGCTCTGGCTGCGCTAAACAGGCGGGAGGCTCCGGCAGCGCTGTAGAGGAGGAAGGCTCTGGCTGCGCTAAACAGGCGGGAGACTCCAGCAGCGCAGGAGAGGAGAAAAGCGCTGGCTGCGCTGAACAGGCGAGGCACACTGAAGGCCTGGTGCGTGGTGCTGGAACTGGTGGTACTGGATCGAGGACACGCACAGGAAGCCTGGTGCGGGGAGCTGCTACCGGAGGGCTGGGGTGTGGAGGTGGTACTGGATAGACCGGACCGTGCAGGCGCACTGGGGCTCTTGAGCACCGAGCCTGCCCAACCTTACCTGGTTGAATGCTCCCGGTTGCCCTGCCAGTGCGGCGAGGTGGAATAGCCTGCACTGGGCTATGCAGGCGAACCGGAGACACCGAGCGCAAGGCTGGTACCATGTAAGCCGGCCCAAGGAGACGCACTGGGGACCAGATGCGTAGAGCCGGCTTCATGGCATTTGGCTCGACGCTCAATCTAGCCCGGCCGATACGCGGAGCTGGAATATACCGAACCGGGCTGTGCACCCGCACTGGAGACACCGTGCGCTCCACAGCATAACACGGTGCCTGCCCGGTCTCTCCAGCCCCCGGTAAGCACAGGGAGTTTGCGCAGGTCTCCTACCTGGCATAGCCATACTCCCTGTAAGCCCCCAAGAAATTTTGGGGCTGACTCTCGGGCTTCCATCCGCTCTGCCGTGCTAGCTCCTCATAATGCCGCCTCTCTGCTTTTGCTGCCTCCAGCTCGGCTTTGGGGCGACAATAATCTCAGGCTCATTCCAGGGTCCTTTACCGTCCAATTCCTCCTCCCATGTCCATAACTCCAGGTGGTGCAACCTCTCCCACTGTAGCTGCTGCTGCTCCTGCTGCTGCTGCCTCTGTTGCCTCTTCTCCTGTTGCTCCTTTGGGCGGCTACACTCCCCTGGTTTAGCCCAGGGTCCTCTCCCGTCGAAGATCTCCTCCCATGACCAGAAATCCTTGGTGAGCATCTCCTTTTCGGCTGCTCCTGCCTGTTGACACGCCGCTTGGTCCGTTGGTGGTGGGTGATTCTGTAACGGTTTTCTAGTGGTGATGAAAGAGAGTCGGACCAAACTGCAGCGTGTCGATTGCGATCCATGTTTAATATACCAAAGAAACACGAACTTACAAAAAAACAATAAACGAAACCGAAACAGCCTATCTGGTGCAAACTAACAACGAGTACACATAGGACACTAAGGACAATCACCCACGACAAACTCAAAGAATATGGCTGCCTAAATATGGTTCCCAATCAGAGACAACGATAAGCACCTGCCTCTGATTGAGAACCACTCCAGACAGCCATAGAACTTGCTAGACAACCCATTAAGCTACAATCCCAATACCACCACCAAAACCCCAAGACAAACACACCACAATTACAAAAACCCCATGCCACACCCTGGCCTGACCAAATACATAAAAATAAACACAAAATACTTTGACCAGGGCGTGACAGGATCACACTTAGTGAAAGCCACAAAACAGAAACTGGATGAATGCAGCAACCATGTCTCTCTCTGTCACTAACAAATACAGTCATGGGTGGTAACTCTACAATTCAATCGAGACGCAAGGCACTCTGGGAAATATGCAAATAAGGCTGTACACTAAGTAGTGTGTTAATTTAACACTGAAAAGTGTGGACCAGAATAGACACTGAACCACTGTTAAAATGAACACTCAATGTTGATTTATCACTGGAGAATTAGCTGTGTAAATCAGCCCGTTCCTAGTCCTTCTAGTTCCATAGTTGGAGGAGAGGAGCCATAGCTGCACTGCAGGACCTACTGCTGACTGACAGCTGTTCACAGATCGTCAGTGCTGTGTGCGTGCGTGTGTGTGTGTGTGTGTGTGTGTGTGTGTGTGTGTGTCTGTGTGTGTGTGCGTGCGTGCGAGTGTCTGCAAGTGTCTGCAAGACTAGTTTCCTGAGAGCATGAAACACATGTTTGTGTAGGTGGCTAACTATCAGGACATTTCTCTCT
>NW_024606946.1:0-14311 GCF_018296145.1 Oncorhynchus tshawytscha | reverse complement strand
ACACAACGCCTTCAACAAGTGTAGTAAAGTTGAAATGCTCAATACTCCATGATATCAGATAACATCCAAGTCTATCTCAATGGTGTATTGTGTAAGTAGTTAATTAAGGGGTTGCAACCTATAACCATACGTCTTCAAGTTGAGGTAGACTTTGTCTCAGTTACATCATGGGGACAAATACTATTTGTCAGACATCAGAACAACCACACTGTAATCTGACTCAATCGTCCGTTGATGTTGTTTTCCATTTCTGTGGTGTTGTTTTTTCAGAAGAAAATGTGACTGAGAAATGTGATTTCCAGTTCAGTTGTATCAATACATGATCTCAAAAGCACCTCAAGTTATTAGGGACAGTTCACAGTTCACAATTTACTTTGAATATTTTCACGACCCTCCCTTTGTACTTTAAAAACATATATACAAAAATAATGTGTACGACCACAAATAACAATAACTGTAGCAACCCTAAAAATGTGGATATCGACACTAAGAACCAGCTCACTCTCCCCTTGTCTGTATCATGAGGCCTACACTCACGGTCAGAGTTGGCCACAGACAAATGATCAGCTAGAGGATATCAGATTTCCAACATTTTTCCAGCAACAGGTTTCTCTCTGCCAATGCACGCTACAAATCAATAAACAAAGCATACCGACCTCAGGTGTTTCAATATCATGACAATCGAAAATGTAAAGACTATGCCTGCCCCACAAATGCTCTTGACTGGTTTAATCTGGTCATCCTGATATCAGATACATGGAATCAGCATTGAAGGCCCCCCAAGAACACATTCTTAAATGGAAGAAGTTTGGAACCACAAAAAGCTGAACTGGCTAGAGCAGCCAAACTGAGCAATCGGGTAGAAGGGCCTTGGTCATGGAGGTGACCAAGTTCCTGATGGTCACTCTGAGAGAGCTCAAGAGTTTCTCTGTGGAGATGGCAGACCCTTCTAGAAGGACAAACATCTCTGCAGCACTCCAACAATCATTCCTTTATTGTAGAGTGGCCATACTGAAGCCACACCACTGTAAAAGGCACATAACGGCCTTGGAGATTGCCAAATGGAACATAAAGGACTCTTTTGGCACCTAAATGGCACCTAAAGGAAAAACAAAAATGAACTCTTTGGCCTGAATGCCAAGTGTTGCGTTGGGAGGAAACCTGACACCATCCCTACGGTGAAGCATACTGGTGGCAACATCATGCTGTCGGGATGTTTTTCAGTGGAAGCGACTGAGAGACTAGTCAGGATAAAGGGAAAGATGAACAGAGCAAAGTTAAGAAAAATACTTGGCCAAAAGATCATCAAGGACATCAACCACCCGAGCCACGGCCTGTTCACCCCGCTATCATCCAGAAGGCAAAGTCAGTACAGGTGCATCAAAGCTGGGACAGAGAGACCGAAAAACAGCTTCTATCTCAAAGCCATCAGACTGTTAATTAACCATCACTAGCCGACTATCACCATGTTACTCAACCTTGCATCTTAGAGGATGCTGCCCTATGTACCTAGACATGGAATCCTTTGTCACTTTAATAATGGAACACTAGTCACTTTAATAATGTTTACACACTGCTTTACTCATCTCATATGTATATGTATTCTACTGTATTTTTTGTCAATACCACTCAGACACTTGTCCAAATATTTATATATTTCTTAATATCCTTCTTTTACTTTTAGATTTGTGTGTATTGTTGTGAATTGTTAGATACTACTGCACTGCTAGGAAGAAAAGTATTCCACTACACCCGCAATAACATTGCTAAACATGTGTATGTGACCAATAAAATGTGATTTGATTAGATTTTGTAGTTCATTAAAGGTAATAACCCTTGAAACGTAATGTTCAGTTAAGATATGTATTTAGATATTGGTTCCCTTCCCCTGTAAATAGTCTATAAACTGCTCTTAGTCTGTGCCGCTCTGACATTGCTCATCCATACATTCATATATTCTTAATTCCAGTCCTTTACTTAGATTTGTGTGTATTAGGTATTTGTTGTGAAATTGTTAGATATTACTTGTTAGATATTGCTGTACTGTCAGAACTAGATGCACAAGCATTTCGCTACAACCACAAAAACATCTGCAAAACACATGTTTATGACAAATTAAATGTGATTTGATTTCTAATGAGTGACTGCAATCCACACTTTAGTTTTGGTGGTCACTACCAACAAACAAGAATGTTATCATTTTCAGACGAACACATTACTTCCTTCAGCACACTACTACAACAGTGTGACTGTTTGGGAATAAAATGTTCAATATATTTCCTTTAACATCCTCTGTGTTGTGTGCTTATTGTTTAACCATTGATATGCTCTAGGTCATTTTGGGATCTTAAGGAGAATCAGGTAGTCCTGGAATATCTACCAATAGCATGTCCATCTTTATGTGATAAATTACACTGGTCACTGTTCAAAACATTTATAAAGAATAGTCTTTACTTTAGATTAGGGGAAAAACAACTTTACTAATGAGTATTAAATGGTAAAAATACATTTATTAAACATCTTTGGAATGATCTATTGAATCATATAGAATAAAAGTTGTTTATAATAATAAACAGTTTGACAGTTTTGGATTTTTTTTTTTAATACATTTCCTTTAACATCCTCTGTATTGTGTCCATTGATATTTTCTAGGTCATTTTGAGAACTTGAGGAGCATCAGATCACGCTGGAAAGTTTAACCAATAGCATGTCCATCTTTTTGTGATACATTACACTGGTCACTGTTCAGAACATTTATAAAGTATTAAGAAGGTATGAATAGTCTTCACTTTAGATTAGAGACTGCAAAACTACTTTACTAATGATTAGTACATGGTTTATAAGTTAATTCATTAAACATCTGATGAGAGATCATATAAATCATTATTACATACTATAAAAGTTGTTTATCAATGTGTGAATTACTAGCTTTCTAAAACTAATGTGGGAGTAATGAGACATTAATGATGTGGAGTCAAAAGAAACTTTATACATTCATTATTACCAATCTCTATATTCATTCTGACGCCAGCATCTGAGAGAGCTGCTCTGCTGTGACCCCTGACCTGGCAGCAGA
Source organism: Oncorhynchus tshawytscha (assembly GCF_018296145.1). Taxonomy (NCBI): domain Eukaryota; kingdom Metazoa; phylum Chordata; class Actinopteri; order Salmoniformes; family Salmonidae; genus Oncorhynchus; species Oncorhynchus tshawytscha. The sequence continues at coordinate 11,235 of NW_024606946.1, read as the reverse complement.
GATGTAGTGAGAGTCGTGGTAGTGAGAGTAGTGGTACTGTTCATAACCAGTATGGTGGGGTTGAGCTGTCTGATGTGGTCTACTGCACTGTTGTGCTTAATCATTAATGCATATACTAATGATTAGTAAATAGTTTATAAGTTCATTCATTAAACATCTTATATATCATTATTAAACAGAATAAAAGTTGTTAATAAATGTGTGAATAACCAGCTAACTAAAACAAATGTGGGAGTAATGATACATGAATGATGAATAAACTATTTACTAATCCATTATACATTCTTAATTACAAAGTGTTATTATAAAGTCTTACTAATCTCTATATTAATTCAGACTCCACATCATCTGAGAGCTGCTCTCGCGTGACCCCTGACCTGGCAGAAGTGATGTAGTGGTTGTGAGATTAGTGGTAGTGAGAGTAGTGGTAGTGTTCATACCCAGTATGTTGATGTTCAAGTGTCTGCTGTGGTCTCCTACACTGTTGTGATGAATCATTAATGCAAATAATAGTAATTTACGCATTTGAGAAAACCTACCTGACTAACATTTAACACATTTGGGAGTAATGATTAATAAATGGTGAACAAACTGTACATTCGATACAAATAGATTATTACGAACAGTATAAAGTGTTACCCATATTTGCATATTCTTAAATTTGACCATCAACTACTTCCACAATACACCATTGAGATAGACTGGATGTTATCTGACATCATGCATATTTCACATTTACATTTTACTACACTTGATGAAGGCGTTGTGTCCCAATTGAGGCACTAGAGGGTGATGTTAAACCTACATAATGACTCATGACATTCTCAAAATGTACTTTTAGAATAGTTACATACTATTTATCATTAAATAACATTGAACAACAACAGACTTTGTTATTTGGAGTATACAACAAAAAATGAGTACAAAGTAATTTATAAAACAAGCTTATTTCTTCTTATGACTTCGCCAAGTCATTCCAAATCAATCCAGTCAAATCATTCTGTATCAACACTACATGTACCTAAACACTGAGCTAAGTCATGTCAGTGTATTGTTACATGAATGAGATACTTACAACAATTGTATAACAAAACAATATCAAACTTATGTTTGAACTATGAACGCCTTAAATTCAGATTTAAAATAAGTTTAACTGTCACTTTAAACCATGGATAAAGGAAAGCATAAATGATTGGATTAATTAAGGAATTAACAAATGCCAGAAAACAGATGAAATATGACAACAAATAATAACTTAAAACAGAAAAGAAAAAGAAAACAAATAGAGATGGAATCCAACAAATGAGATAGTTGAAAACAACAATAGAAAGAGTTTTTGCTGCTTTTCTCTCAGACTTATTTGCCTGTACAGTTTTAACACCAGACACACTGGCAGCCTCTTTAGAAAATACCTTTCTGGCCTGTGATCTGGCCACAACAAAGATTTTCATATAAAGTGTAATAATAACAGAGCACGGGACAACCATTGTAATAACAATGTCAGTGATATTAACCCAGATTGACCCTTCAACAGAAGTACATTCTTTCAAACACCTACTTGGTACCTGTACATTTACAAAATATTGTATATTAGCAGCACGGTATATGATACAACAACACCAGGTGATGGATATACAACACCTGATTCTTGTTATTGTTATTTTGGAGTGGTACAATAAGGGATCACACACAGCAACATAGCGGTCAATAGATATCAAGACTAAATTGCCCAGAGATAAAGAAGTACATAAAGAAGCAATGTAGATCTGAAACACACAGAAATATTGGCCAAAATCCCAGCATGATTCCATTGTTGCTACAGTCATTACTGGTATCACAATCAATCCCACCAGGAGATCTGATGCAGCCAGAGAGAGGATGAGCAGGTTGGTTGGAGTGTGGAGCTGCTTGAAGTGAGAGATGGAGATGATCACCAGTAGGTTCAAAAATACTGTAACTGCTGAAATCAATGAGAAGAAGATGTACAGTGATATGTAGATAGATGTCGATAGTAAAGCCTTTCTGCAAGAAGAGTTTCTGTCCTGAAAACAGTATTGAACATCTTCATGTTTCTCCATTTGTAATAAAAGGTCAAAATGCTGAGGTCTTGCTTCTGCTTGGTCCTGTGTGTGACCCTGTCAGGTCCGTCTTCTGACAAACTCTGAGCTCTGCCTCTCTATTTATCCCTGAGTTACGGACAGACACTCCCCTCCTAGGAGCCTCTCTACTCACACACACACACACTCGCTCACACACACGAACACACCCACAGTGAACACACAAAAAAGTGGCCTTCCATAGGAACATTACATAGACTATAAAAATGTCGATCTGAAATTAATTATTAATAAATCCCGTGTCTGAGCCGTTGAATTGCGTCTCCACTTTGTCTCTCTACTGACATTTTGCCTGTTTGTGTCACACCCTGATCTGTTTCACCTGTCTTTGTGATTTGTGTCCACCCCCCTCCAGGTGTCACCCTTCTTCCTCATTATCCCTTGTGTATTTATACCTGTGGTTTCTGTCTGTCTGTCCATCTTCGTCTTGTTTGTTCAAGCCAACCAGCGGTTTGTCTCAGCTCCTGCTTTTCCCCAGTCTCTATTTTTCTTGCCCTCCTGGCTTTGACCCTTGTCTGACCTGTCTCTGAGCCTGCTTGCCTGACGTCTCTGCCTGCCCCCGACCCTGAGCCTCCCTGCCTGCCGTCCTGTACCTTTCCCCCACTTCTATGAACTATTGACCCCTGCCTGCCTTAACCTGTCTGTCTGCCTTTGGGATTTTTAAACTATTGGTTATCCAACTTGGTTCGCATCTGGGTCTTACCTTCATATCTGATAGTAAGAATTGGCCCTGACTGACCCAGCAGACCCGGACCAGCTGAGCAATGACATCTCCTCCCACGGAGCCTCCATCGGTAGTTATGAGGAATTGCTTCGTGGGCTGATGGGAGGGGTTCAAACATTGGCTGGGCGCCATGAATGGGCGTTGGACATGATATAGGAACAATTCCGCCGGTTGTCTGGGGGGCAGACTGCCATGGTGGCAGATCCACTGTCCTTCAGTAACTCGGCGGTTAGTAGCGCCGCCCCAACGGCCACTCCACTTTCCTTTGATCCCCGGTTATCTCCCCCGAAACTCATTAATGGAGAGCCGAGCACCTGTCGGGCATTTTTTAGCAATGGCTGTCCTCATTTTTCGAGCTTCAGCCTTCCTTCTTCCCCTCGGATCGCTCCAAAATAGCCTACCTCATGATGTTGATGTCTGGAAGGGCTCTCACCTGGGCTACCGCAGGGATCCCAGCCATATGCGTGAGCCTGGGGGTTCGTGGGAGAGGTGAGGAAGGTTTTCGATGCCCGTTCTCTAGGAGAGGAGCTGCACGGAGGCCAATCTAGCTCCGGCAGGACGCCTGCACTGCGCCCGAATATGCAGTGGATTTCCGCACGTTGGCAACGGAGAGTGCGTGGAGCCAAGAAGCATTATTCGACATGTTCCTGCACGGCGTCTCGGATGAGGATGAGGACGAGCTTGCGGCTCGGGAGTTACCCATGGATCTTGGCTCCCTCATCGCTTTGACCATCCATCGATGGGCGATTGCTGGAATGACAGATGAGCAGGGAATTCGATGTCACTTGCTCGTCCAGAGATTCCACCTCGCCTTCGAGCCATCCTTGAAGTCGCTGACAGTTCCGTGACCGAGAGCACCCAACGATTCCCGACCTTCTTCAAGAGTCACCGAAAAGGGCAGAGGCACTGTTTCCCGACACCATTCAACAAGGCAGAGCTGGGCTGTTGCCAACAGAAAGGCAAAACAGGATCAGCACAAGGAGATGTCTGTATTGTGCGACTTTTGGTCATTTTGTATTATTGTGCCCGGTAAAAGACCAGGCTCTAGAGGGAGCGAGTACTCTGGTGGGCCATATGGAGAACTTTTCTGCTTCCCTTACTCGCACCCCTTTCCATGTCATTCTGATTTGGGGGAACCAGTCCAAATCTCTCTGGGTTCTCATTGACTCGGGGGCCGATGTTGGCTTTCTGGACGCCACACTGGCTTCCCGAGCTGAACATCCCCACTCAGCCCCTCTCCAATCCCATGGATGTTAGAGTGCTGGACGTGCGCTCTCTAGGTCGGGTCAACAATAACACCACTTCCATCAACCTACATATGTCAGGGAATCACAGCGAGACCATTCAGTTCCTGCTCGTCAAGTACCTCCAGATTCCCATGGTGTTGGGATTCTCCTGACTCCAGCGATGCATTCCACTCATCAACTGTTCTACGGGTGCTATCATGGGCTGGAGTCTGTTCTGCCATGCCCATTGTCTGAAGTCGGCGCAACCTGAGGGCGTGGCTCCAGACATCTTTGCCATTCCCGCAGAGTACCAGGATCTTCCAAAAGGTGTTCAGCAAGGCCCGGGCAACTTCCCTTCTGCCGCACCGCCCCTTTGACTGTGGGATTGACCTTCTCCCTGGCACCACGCCGCCCCGAGGACGTCTGTACTTGCTGTCAGGACCAGAGACCAAGGCTATTGAGGATCTCGTTGTGGATTCCCTAGCTACAGGATTTTTCCGTCCCTCCTCCTCTCCAGCTGGTGCAGGGTTCTTCTTCGTGTAGAAGAAGGACAAGACCTTGCAGAAGTGCATTGACTACCGGGGACTCAGTGACCTTACTGTGAAGAACCGAAAGATGCAGTAAATGGTATAGAATGCTGTCTATCCTACATAACTCATCTCATATGTATAGGTTAACATTTTTGAAGTGGTGTTATTAAGTGATTGCTGTTTAACAGTTTGATGGCCTTGAGATAGAAGCTGTTTTTCAGTCTCTCGGTCCCAATTTTGATGCACCTGTACTGACCACGCCTTCCGGATGATAGGGGGACAGGCAGTGGCTCGGGTGGTTGTTGTCCTTGATTATCTTTTTGGCCTTCCTGTGACATTGGGTGCTGTAGGTTTCCTGGAGGGCAGGTTGTTTGCCCCCGGTGATGCTTTGTGCAGACCGCACTACCCTCTGGAGAGCCTTACGGTTGAGGGCAGTGCAGTTGCCGTAGCAGGTGGTGATACAGCCAAACAGGATGCTCACGATGGTGCATCAGTAAAAATTGAGTGTTTTAGTTGACTAGCCAAATTTGCAGCAACCACGTTGTTTTGTGTCGGCCTCTGGGATAAGATTGCATGTTCAGGGTGCAACTGGCCTACCTGGTTAAATAAAGGTGAAATAAAACATTTATGATTTGTCTTCTCTGAATGAACCTATTTATGGGGTCTGTGTTACTGAAGAGTAACATCAACTACTAATATGGCAAAGACAAACAGGTTTGATTTTTTTTTTTAAATTTAGAAAACATTTCAAACTTACATTTTCATAAGTATTCAGACTCTTTACTCTTTACCTTGTTGAAGCACCTTTAGCAGAGATTACAGGGTTTGATGCTACAATCTTGGCACAACTATCAGGTTGGATGTGGAGCGTCGCTGCACAGCTATTTTCAGGTCTCTCCAGAGATGTTCGATCGGGATTAAGTCCAGGCTCTGGCTGGGCCACTTAAGGACATTCAGAGACGTGCCCAGAAGCCAATCCTGAATTGTCTTGGTTGTGTGCTTAGTGTCATGGTCCTAATGGAAGTTGAACATTCATCCCAATCTGAGGTCCTGAGCTCTCTGGAGCAGGTTATCATCAAGGATCTCTCTGTACTTTGTTCCGTTCATCTTCCCCTCGATCCTGACTAGTCTCCCAGTCTGTGAAAATCATCCCCACAGAATAATGCTGTTACCACCATGCTTCACCACAGGGATGGTGACAGGTTTCCTCCAAACGTGATGCTTGGCATTCAGACCAAACAGTTCAATCTTGGTTTTACCTGACCAGATAATCTTGTTTCTCATGGTCTGAGCGTACTTTAAGTGCCTTTTGGCAAACTCCACGGCTTTCATTTGCCATTTATTCAGGTGTGGCTTCGGTCTGGCCACTCTACATTAAAGGCTTGATTGTTGGAGCGCTGCAGAGATGGTTGTACTTTTGGAAGGTTCTCCTATCTCCACAGAGGAACTCTGGAGCTCTTGCAGAGTGACCAGTGTGTTCTTGGTCAACTCCCTGACCAAGGCCCTTCTCCCAGATTGCTCAGTTTGGTCGGATAGCCAGCTCTAGGAAGAGTCTTGATGGTTCCAAACTTCTTCCATTTAAGAATGATAGATACCACTGTGCTCTTGGGAACCTTCAATGTTGCAGACATTTTTTGGTACCCTTCCCCAGATCGGTGCCTCGACACAATCCTGTCTAAAACCTCTAAGGACAATTCCTTCGACATCATGGTTTGGTTTCTGCTCTGACATGCACTGTCAACTGTGGGACCTTATATAGACAGGTGTGTGCCTCACGATTGTGCATCTGTAAAGTTTGAGTGTTTTAGATGACTAGCCAAATTTGCAGTGACCACATTGTTTTGGGTCGGCATCTGAGATAAGATCGCATGTCCAGAGTGGAGGTCCGAACAAAGGATCTGTTTCGAAAAGACGTATTGCTGGTCACAATGACGGTAAGTTGACATCGCCTTTATATCCAATAGTTCTTCCCGGCTGTATGTAATAACACTTGAGATTTTCTGGGCTAACATAAGAAATAACACATTAAAAACGAAATAACTGCATAGTTTTCTCAGGACCAGAAGCGAGACGACCTTCTCTGTCCGCGCCATCATTTTATCATCAAGGACAAGACCCTGCGGCCTGCTGCGGATACGAGGGGGATGAGTGAAGACGGCCTTCAACACAGCCAGCACCACTACGCATATCTTGTCATGCCATTTGGTCTCGCCGTATTCCAGGCTCTGGTGAACGATGTTTTCCGCGACATGCTGAACCTCTTCATATTCGTCTACATTGATGACATCCCCGTCTTCTCCCGCTCCCCCGAGGAACACGTGCTCCGTGTCTTACAGGTTCTCCAGCGCCTTCTGGAGAGCTAGTTGTTTGTCAAAGAGTTCCATTGCTCCACCATTCCTTTACTGGGCTACATCATCTCTGTTGGTAGTGTCCAAATGAACCCAGAGAAGGTGAAAGCGGTGGTGGATTGGCCTCAGACTACGTACAGGGTGAAGCTGCAACGCATCCTGAAGTCGCCAACTTTTATCTCCTCTTTATCCGGGGTAACAGCACCCTGGCCTCCCCCTCTCTGCCCTCACCTCTACCAAGTTACCGTTCACATTATCCATGGCCACTGACCGGGTGTGCTCGGACCTTAAACACAGCTTCACCACGGCTCCGATCCTGGATCATCCGGACCCTTCCCGTCAGTTCGTAGTGGACGCCAATGCTTCGGATGTCGGAGTGGGGGTTCTGTCCCAACGTTCTGCACGGAACCTTAAGCTGCATCCCTGCACCTTCTACTCCCACCGCCTCAACACCATGAAGAGGAATGATTGCCGAAGTTGTTCAAATACTTGTGAATTCTTCAAATGGGGGCACTAGATACAGAAGGTGTTTTCATTTCTAAACGGCAAACAGAAAGTGCATTCAGAAATTATTCACACCCCTTGACTTTTCAAAACTTTTCTTAAGTTACAGCCCTATTCTAAATTGTGTTGCATTGTTTCCCCCCCCCTAATAAATCTACGCACAATACCCCATAATGGCTGCTGTAACGTCTGCTTCCAACTCACACTCTAAAACACTGCCCTGAATGCAGCTCACTCTCCAGATCCCAATCACCTGAATTCTGATCACCTATTCACACCCCTGTATGTCATAATCACACCTATTTAGTTCAGTTCTTTGCACCCCATTATTGTGAGGTATTGTTTGTTTTGTGACAAACGTCTTTTCGACACTCTGGTTTTCCTGTAATTTTCTCCTCCCATGTATGATAGTTTTTTGCCTGCCTCACTAACGACGCCTTTTGCATATTCCCTGCCTATACTTTAGCCTTTCGGGTTTCCTGTTATCAAACTATTGCCTAATCTCCCGGACGACGTTACGAGCCTTTTCCCTGCCTGTACTGATGCCTTTTTGGACCCCCTGTGTATGACCTTCTGCCTGACCCTGGCCCCAGCTAGATGCCCCCTCCTGTGGTTGTCACATCTGCTCCTGACACACCCTCTTGTGTTCATCCGGTGTCTCCTTGACCTGCAGGCACTTCCCCAGTTCTCTCTCTCTCTCTCTCTCTCTCTCTCTCTCTCTCTCTCTCTCTCTCTCTCTCTCTCTCTCTCTCTCCCTCTCTCCCTCTCCGTGTGGTTGGAGACAGGTGTGCTGTAGTCAGAGCAGATCCCCACCAACTGCAACCCGTTCCATAATCAGGACCTCTACAAATACTCAGTCCTGCCACTATCACTCCCTTGGATTTCCCTCCGAACCTGTTTACCCTGTTGCAAACCAGCTCACTCCAACCACAGCCTCCACATCTGGTTTCTTACAACCCACCCGAGCTTCCTCTGGCCTGCACTCCATCTCTCCCTGTTTGGCAATAAATACTTTGTTTTATTTATCCAGTTTCCTCCTCTGAGTCCGCTCTTGGGTTCTCCTGTGCCACTCCACCTAAAAGTGGTCCTTTACAATAAACACCTACTGCTCCCCGCACTTGAAACCAGCTCTCTGTCTCCCTTTGTGTTCATTACAACTTTAAGAATGTTTTAAGATAATACACAACGCAGAGGACTAACGGTGAAGAGGGAATTAACGGTCAATGGAAATAGTGTTTTTTCTGTAACAGGGAAATAATGATCATTGGGTCAGAGACATGGAAGGAATTAGTCTAGACATTGATCCTGAAACACGATACTTGTTATTTGGCCATTGGCCCAGTTTAATTGGAAGTAATTTTAATTGGTCAACCACGGGCTAGGGTTGGGTTATAAAACTATATCCTGTCTCTTTGTTCTGTGGAGAGAATCGCTGAGGACAGGGGAGAATGATCAACTATCTCTTAGCATGCTTTATCTTGGCCAGGTCGCAGCTGTAAACAAGAACTTGCTCACAACTGGCCATCCTGGTTAAATAAAGGTGAAATAAAATAACATCTATGATTTATCTTTTTATAAACCTATTTTTGGGGTCTGTGTTACTACTAATATAATAATAATAATAATAATAATAATAATAAAAACAGGTATTATTTTGCAAATGTATAAAACATTTCAAAGTTACATTCATATAAATATTCAGACTCTTTACTCAGTACCTTGTTGAAGCACCTTTATCAGCGATTACAGGGTATGATGCTACAATCTTGGCACACCTAACAGGTTGGACGTGGAGCGTCGCTGCACAGCTATTTTCAGGACTCTCCAAAGACGTTCGATCCGGTTCAAGTCCGGGCTCTGGCTGGGCCACTTAAGGACATTCAGAGACTTGCCCAGAAGCCGCTCCTGCATTGCCTTGGTTGTGTGCTTCAGGTCAAGGTCCTAATGGAAGGTGAACATTCATCCCAATCTGAGGTCCTGAGCGCTCTGGAGCAGGATATCATCAAGGATCTCCCTGTTCTTTGCTCCAATCATCTTCCCCTCGATCCTGACTAGTCTCCCAGTTGCAGACACTTTTTTCTACCCTTCCCCAGGTCGGTGCCTCGACACAATCCTGTCTAAAAGCTCTAAGGACAATTCCTTCGACCTCATGGTTTGGTTACTGCTCTGACACGGGTTGTCAACTGTGGGACCTTATATAGACAGGTGTGTGCCTTCCAAATCATGTCCAATCAAATGAATCTACCACAGGTGGACACCAATCAAGTTATAGAAACATCAAGGATGATCAATGGCAACAGGATGCACCTTAGCTCAATTTTGAGTCTCATAGCAAAGGTTCTGAATACTTATGTATAAAAGGTCATTCTGTCTTTATTTTAAATACATTTGCAAAAATGTTTAAAAAAAAATGTTTATAGAGTATTGTGTGCAGATTAATGACAAATAAAAATAATTGAATACATGTTTGAATCCGGCTGTAACGTAACAAAATGTGGGGTATGAATACTTTCCAAATGCACTGTATGTATGAAAATAACCTCAATTAAAAGGTGACATTCTATAATGTTGCCTCATATTAAACATTTGATCTTATATCCAAAGTGATGAAGTAAAGAGCTAGATTTAAAAAAAATGTTTTCCTGCAGAGTGATTCAGAGGATAGGGATTACTTTCAGTATGTACACTGGCCAGAGGAATGCAGTATAATTAACCATCTGTGACAGAGGGATAACTTGACTTATTCTTTACTGAACAATAATATAAACACAAGATTTTACTGAGTTAAATTCATAAGGAAATCAGTCAATTGAAATTAATTAATTAGGCATTAATCTATGGATTTCACATGATTGGGAATACAACCATATGTCTGTTGGTGAAAGATACACTATATCCACAAAAGAATGTGGACACCCCTTCAAATAGTGGATTTGGCTATTTCAGCCACACCCGTTGCTGACAGTTGTATGAACTCGAGCACACAGCCATGCAATTTTGATAGACAAACATTGGCAGTAGAATTGGCTTACTGAAGAGCTTGGTGACTGTCAACGTGGCATAGTCATTGGATGCCACCTTTCCAATAAGTCAGTTCGTCAAATTTCTGCCCTGCAAGAGCTGCCCCGTTCAACTGTAAGTGCTGTTATTGTTTAATGGCTACATCTAGGAGCAACAATGTCTCAGCCGCGAAGTGGTAGGCCACACAAGCTCACAGAACGGGAAGGCCGAGTGCTGCAGCAGCGATTAGTAGCGATTAAAGGAAGCAAAGTCAGCACAATAACTGTTCATCAGGAGCTTCATGAAATGGATTTCCATGACTGTACAGCTACACACAAGCCGAAGATCACCATGCGTAATGCCAAGTGTCGGATTGAGTGGTGTAAAGCACGCCGCCATTGGGCTCTGGAACAGTGAAAAAAGCGTCTCTGGAGTGATGAATCACACTTCACGAATCTGGATTTGGCAGATTACATGAGATTGCTACCTGCCCCAATGCATAGTGTCAACTGTAAAGTTTGGTGTAGGACGAATAATGGTCTGAGGCCGTTTTTAATGGTTTGAGCTAGAACCCTTATTTCCAGTGAAGGGAAATCTTAGCACTACAGCCATGAGATGTTAGACTTTGTGTGAGTTTGATACGATGGGAGAGGAAAGCGCAAGGATGCAGCTTTTGGTCTTGGGCCGAACACTGGGACAGGACAGCCTTATTAGGTCCCTGGAGTAACACCTTTAATTGGTGGAATTCCTTAGAGTTTTAGACCTCATTCACAGAGCACAGGTTGA